>NC_048894.1:146694630-146870393 GCF_011077185.1 Oxyura jamaicensis
GTACATATAGTTACACATTTGTTTGTTGACTTCTCTGCAACAAGCACGGTGCCGTGTACTTGTGTTACTCTTTACTGGCTCTCCTTTTATCTTCACCTTGTCTCAAATGAGGGCAAAGCCAGGAGCAATGGACTTTGCTAACTCTGACCATCCTCCACTCCTATGAAGGCATCCCACGTTGGTGAGACAGCAGACACTGAGCACTACACTAACTGCAGCAAGCTGCCAGCAGGGCACAACGGGCTCATATCAACTGTCCAAGGCTGAAAAAACGCACTCAAGTGAAATTCAATGGAAGCAAGTGGCTAAACCAGAACCACAAGGAAACTGGAGGAAGGAATTTTGTGAAGTAGTTTGGAAGTTACTTTCCTCCTACTATGGGAAGCGATCAACAACTGCTTCTAAAAAGTTAGCTGTTGGGTGTCTCTAAGGAAGCAAGCAGATGTTCAAGTGCCAGCCAAACAGATAAATGTGTTTAGGCTACGAGGCTGGGAGCTCTGGTGCCGAGTCCCTACACAGATGACTCAGGAAGGCTCAGCACAGAAAAGGGCCACTTTCTACTTTGCCCAAACAAAAAGGGAACTCTGGAGCACACAGGTGTCAAGTACAGGTCACAACAAAACGACTTCGTTCGGCCTGAGGAATTACACCAGGGTTGTAAAGCTGCAGGTGCACAGCCTCCAGAGGGACAGCAGCCGCTTACGGTCTGCCACGGGACTCCTTGGGACTGGCAACCTGGGAGAAGATAAAGCCTTCAGATTCCAGTTTACCTTAGACTTTCTGCTGTGTGCTCCTTAATCTAGATGGATGAAATATGCCAAATAACTGGAGGTAAACGGCTTGCTGTTATCGGGGAAACTGCAAAAGCTGCTACCGCCAAGTCTTTGCACACCAGAAAGTTAGGGAAGAGACATTAGGACTTGAACATGCAGCTAGCAGCAGGATCATCATCTCTGTCATCTAGGGTACTTCTACCTGTCTACAATTTGAGTGCTTCAGCAAAGCCTGGCGGTTCCTACAAACGGAACAAGAATGACTCTACACCTCAAAGCATGGGAAAGTTCTGCAAAGAGGGGAAAAACACAAACAAACCAACCAACCAACCAAAAACCTTACAACCCATCTCATAATAAGGATTCTGCTTTCACTTCAGTGAAAATTTTACATTTAACTTCCTCATTCCTGCTCCCACAATGGAAGTGGGCCAGCTGTTTTTTTTTCTCTGCCTGGCTTTGTATAGCCTTCCCTCACGTGCCACAGGCAGCTCAAATCCTTGCAGGCTTTGACAACCACTTCTCATGTACACTGCAAAAGCAAAGCCGAGATCTTTACACAGCTTCCAGTGCCTGCTTGCAAAGAGAAGACACCCCAAGGACTTCTTCCTTCTTAGTTCAGTAGTCTTGAAAAGAGGAGGAGGAAGAGAAAAAGCAAAACAAAACCACAGCCTGAACCCAAACAACCAGGAATGCTGAGCTCAGCTGCACGGAGACCCGGGGCACTGAAAGCATCACTCGGGGCAGGGCTCGCCCCGAGAGCTGTGAGCTGGTTCTGCTCTGCCTTGGGAAGAGCAGAGCTGTACCTGCGGAGAGCTGCGCTTACAGCAGCCAATTCCTCCAGGTGATGCTGAGCAGGGAAGGGAGCCGTAAGATGGAGCTGGGACTGGTGTGGATGGAACACTAGACAGCCTCTGCAGTCACACAAATTGCCCAAGAGCAAATTAGGGTTTTCCCTAACACCATTAAAACCTTAAGGAAAGCTGTAACCATATTGCGCCCCACAACTGTTTCTATTTAAGCACTAATTAACCCTGATCCTCAGCGTTGCTCTCCGAGCCCCCGCAGCATCCCCCGCGTGCACCTGCCCACGGGGCCGCCTGACAGGCGCCTGAGGACGGCGGGGCTGGGGGGGGGGGGGGGAAGAACCCCCTCAGCGCCCGCGGCCCCCAAAGCTCCCCGCCCGGGCTCGCTCAGAGGGAACCCCGCGGGAACTCACAGCCGGGGCTGCTCTCTCCCTGCTCGTCCTCCTGCCGCCGGGCTGCAGCGAGAGGAACTCGGAGCTCACGTCCATGGCGGCCGCGGGCGACCGGCGAGTCCCGGCACCGCGCCTCAGCACCACCATGGCGCCGGCGGAGGGACGCGCGGGGGCGGTGCCCGCTGAGGGGGTGCCGTGCACCTCTGTGGATCCCTCCGCCTCACACGGATCCCTCCATCTCCCTCTCCCTCCTCTCCTCTTTCTTCCTCCTCTCCCTCTCTTTTCTTCTCTCCTCGTCTCGGCTCTCCCGCCGCCGCCCCGCTCCGCGCCCTCCCGGAGGCCGGCCCTCTTCCGCTCTTTTCTTTTGGAACTTTTTTTTTTTTAAACTTTCCTGGCGGAAGGTTACGCGAAATAGCCGCCACACCATTTGAGACTTTTGGCGGGCGGGAAGCTGCGCGTGCCGCCCCCTCAGGCCGGCGCCGCCTCCTCAAGGGCTCCGCGCCCGCCCTGAGGCGGCTCTGCGGCTCCCTCAGGAGCCCAGCCCCGCAGCCTCGTCCCCTCACGGAAACCTCCCCCGGGCATGGCGGGGCCGGCTGAGGACCGGTACCGGCCGGCGGTGCCGCCCCGAGCCGCCTGCGCATACACCGGCTGCTACTGGTAAGGGAGGCGCTACAAAATGGCGCCCGCTGAGGGGGGAGCTGGAAAGGGAGCTAATCTCTTCCCCTCCCCCCGGGAAACCCTCCCGGCCCTGTTTGGGTTGCTAGAGGTGAAGCTCAGAGGGGGATTGAAAAGAAAATGGCACCGTCGACGGTTGTGTTTTGCAGTGAGGAAAACGTGTGGAAGCTGTGCGACTACCTCAGGAGTCGGGGGGAGTATCCTTTGGAGGAGTTCTACGCGGTGTTCATATCCAACGAGAGGAGGATGGTGAGTGGGTGAGTTGTGCGCTCCGTGGGGCTGGGGCTGGTAAACTACAGCCAGGGGAGGTGGGAGCTGGCCCCAGACCTTTTAACTACAAGCTGGGGTAGATGAGATATGGGCTCAGAGGTGTGCAGGCAACGCCACCTGGAAGCAGGAAGAACTTCGTTTGTGTCTGGCCTCCATGCCCCACGCAGCGTTTGCTCAAAACTAGACATCAAGGCAACAGCAGAACCTGAAAAATAGTAAAAGGAAACAGCTAGAACTGCCACACCACAACAGGGCCTTGCTCTCTCCTCTAGATGTCCCAAGGGTAACCTAAGGGGAACAAAAGGTTCTTAACTTAAAAGAAATTACCCTAAAACAACAGAGCAGAACAAACATTAATTTTAATTAAAGGTTAAAGGTTGGGCTAGATGATCTTAGAGATATTTCCCAACCTGAATGATTCTATGATTGTCCTCATCTGACATGCTTGGACTGTGGGAAGAAAGAATCATGGTGCCCCTATGGGCTGTGGGGTGATTCTTCCCTGCCATCCATTGGTTTAGGGGGATGATTACATTTTACGGTCAAAATAGTGTCCAGCTTCATGCTTCTTGAAGATAGAAACTGGAGCAAGTTTTCTGTCAGCAGCGCTGTTGTGAGCTGATGAAATGGAGAGTTCAGCACAGAACTTACTCAACCCAAAACTAATCTCTGTAAGTCGTAAGTGGTTTATGCCAAATTACTTAACTTTCAGATCCCACTCTGGAAACAGAAGTCAGGGCATGGAGATGAACCTGTTGTCTGGGTAAGGCATTCTGTTCTTATTTTCTCAGTATTTAAGTGCATGCTTCCGCAGTTGTTATCTGCGGCATCAGATGTGGGCAGTGTTGGCCACCTCTGCTGGAATGAGCTTTGGTTTATGTTCCCTCTGAGCATCAGGAAGCGCTCTCACTGTGCAGGTAGCTGGACTCTGGCACAGGTTGTCCAGGGTGTTTGTGGAGTCCCCCTCTTCAGAGATGTCCAAAAGCTGCAGCCTGCAGTGGGTTGGACCAGGTGACCTCCAGAGGTCCCTTCCAACCTCAGCTGTCCTGTAGTTCTGTATTAATATTTATTATTCTTCTCCAGCAGCCTAAATCCAGTCCTCCTTTTATTGTTCACAGGAAGATAGCAGTGAGATGGCCCATAAAACCGACAGGTGACAGAGCTTAGTTAGCATTGGTAAGAGTGCACAACAATTCTGTGAAAATTACTCTCTGGATTTGTTGGGCCCCACCAGCTTTGTAGAATGTTAAACAGATGTCTTGTAAGAAGCTGATGGATGAAAATATCCATGTAAGTCTGATGTGGGAATTAAAAATGTGAGTGATAAATGTCTTCAGGTGCCAGCATGAATGTAAGCTGTTCCAGTGTCTTTGGTGTGTTGTTTGATTGACTGTAGTTCAGTAGTTGCCACTACAGAATTCCTTTTAAAGATGTCTAGTTATGGTTATATTGTATGAGGGGAAAAAACTCCATTTTCTGTGGCAATTTGTTTCAGAAGTTCTATTTTTAGAAGAATATCTGTGAATTTCTGAAGTTCTGTAATTGCAGAATCATTTTCTGGAAAAATCTCAGTGTGTTTATATTGTAAAAAAGCCTTGGTTTAAAAAGAGGTCCGAGCGTTATCAAGACAGTCTAAGAAGGAATAGGAGTTAACTGTTAACAACCAGCTTCAATTTAATTTTGGAAAACTGCAATATAATACCGAAAATAGTAACGCGAGTTTTTCCAAACCCCCACCATACCCGTGTTTCTTGCATCTTAAGGAATCAAAGATCTGGTATTAGCACTAGTGTACGCTTCAGGTTAGCTGCCCAGGCTGCAATCAAAGAAGGCTACAAGTAATGGGGAGAGTACCAAGGCTTATCAAAAGGCACGAGGGGTGAGGCAGGTGTTAGGAAACCTCCCTCCTGGTGCTGGAACATCACAGGCGTGATACCTGAGCAGCAGAAAGCAGGATTTAAAGAAGAGGAGCTGTAGCCTCAACTTGTGGGAGGCTTTTTTTCCACTCCCTTTGCCAGTTTCTGATTAACAGCTGTTCAACTCATGACAATTACCATTCTTCCCAGGACTACCACGTTATCCTACTTCATGTTTCCAGTGGGGAGCAGAACTTCATTTATGATCTTGACACAGTGCTGCCGTTTCCCTGTCCTTTTGACACGTACAGCATGGAGGCCTTTAGGCTGGATGACAGCCTTCACCCTGAATTTCACAGGTGAGGACAAATAAAGATGAAGACCATGAATGTTATTTCATGAAGTCCAAGCTGAAGTTCTCTCTGCGGATATACAGTGAGAGAGGTCTTTATTACACTCCAAGAAACTAAACGCACTGCATTATTTTTCTAAAGCTCTTTAGTTGCTATTCTTTAATTGTCAATTAATCATTGTTTTGGTCATCTGTGATCAAAAGCCCTTCCTTGCTGTAGTTTATTCTTAATGGGCCAGCTGCTTGGCTCAGTGTTTCCGAGTGAAGTATTTAACTAAGGCTCCCTGGGGGGAAGAAAGGGCTCTTGTCCAGAGTGACTAATGCAGCGTTATGTACATGTATCTCTTGATACAATTTTGCGTTATTTAGGAAAATCCGAATGATACGAGCAGATTTGTACTTGAAGACGTTTGCTTCAGACAGATCTCACATGAAAGATGCAAATGGGAAATGGCAGAAACCACCTCCCCCGTACCCCTGCATTGAAACAGCAGGTGAGCTGGCAGAACTCCTTTCTCCTTTTTACAGAGTTGAACGATTTGGTCAGAGTTGGGTGCAATAAATAAATGTGCTTTTGGACACATACGGAAGCGTATCCAGCTAGCTTAGTGTGTTAGGAGAAAATGGGGCTCTGCAGTTCTTTCCTTTTCCAAACATATGAAGTCTGGCACGCCTCCTGGCAGCTGCCATTGCTGTTACCAGACAGGAACTACTGATCTTCATCCACTGAGCGGAGAGTAAGAGGTATGAAATGTTGTTCCCCCATTGCAATGGGGAGCTGAAACAGAGGCCAAGCAACCTGCTTAGGGTCAGAAAGGGATTTTTTAACACACTGATTATGATTACCCCACTTTAGCGGGCAGGTTCCATCTTGCCAGAGCACATTACTTTGACAGGACAAGGTTCTCTGGCTCGGCTGGGTGTGGTCAGTATGCCTGCGTGAGTTGTTTGAGGTTTCTCTACCAGGTGAACGGACTGAAGGATGCTTCTAAAGCAAGCTGCAAACTTTTTTCCCAAAGCCTGGAGTGGTTTAGGTAATAGCCTGTGGTCCGAGCAGAGAAATGAAGAGCTGCCATCTCTTCTAGTCTGCACAGCTTCTTGGACCATTTTTATCACACAGTATTTCAGCTTACTCTAACCATGTGTCTGCCAAGCTGGGTAATGTTTGCCGTGTGCTTGTTCTGTCATTCTCTTCCCAGATGGAGAGAAGTGTGGTTAGGTTTTGTTTTGGTAGAGTTTGTTGTTGCTGTGCATGTTTGGTTTTGCTGCTTTTTTAATAATACAACACTACCGGATGTTTCTGTTAGAGAAGGTGGGGTCAAAGGAACAGGGTTTGTGTCTAGAGCCAAGTTTATTGTGGTTCTAAGCTGCAGGCAAGTTACTTGGTAATCTTTGTATTGCCTTCTAAGAAAGTTTGGTGTTTCACATGGGTGTAAATGAATTATGAGTGGGGGCAGGAGCACAGGTACACCTGTCTCAGCCAACCTCCAGATCGTCTTTGGGATGTTGGCAGGTATCTAAAGATACGGAGACTTACGGAGATTGCTCCTATACTTCATTCCTTAGCCCGTACCTTGCCAGGCTGGAAGGAGCATCCCCAAGGCATCCGGTCCTGATCCTGGTCAAAGCAGGTGTCATTAGACTGAGGGGCTTCAGCGCTCTGCCTGGTATAGCCTGGAACAACTCCAGGGACGGAGGTTGCACCACCTCTCTGGGTACAGTGTTCCAATATTTGATCCCAGGAATTAAATACAATTCCTGGTACGCAGTCAGAATTTCCTGTGTTCCCACTTGAGTGCTTTGCTTCTTGTCCTGTCGCCAGACACCTGGAAGGCTCTGAGTGCATCTGTGGTGACGTGCTCGCGTCTGGGCAGTCACCTGGATGTTGCAGAGGACAGTAACTGCTTACCCTGTGCCCACCCAAGGTGGAAGATCGCTGACCGGGTAGCTTCCAGATTGGAGTCAGAACAGGAGGAGACTGTCATATCTAGGATATCTCGTTCAGACTGCCTTTCACTCACTGCAAGTTTCTCAGGCTTTGGTTTTGTTTTTCCTTTACTCACTTGAGATACCTCATAATGGCGTGTGCTTCAGTGGATGCACAGTTTTATCAGGCATAAAGCACCTTACTTTAAACTCAACAGAAAGCCGGGTGGCTGACCTTTGGTTAGCATAAAAAAGCCTGGGGCATTGCTGTTGACATCCATGCCAAATGCCTTTACAGATAACCATTTCCTCCCCACTTAGAGTATTCCACTTCCCATGTTAATTTCTTTGTGTAAGATTAAATTGCTTACTTCTGGTGTTAGAGGTGACTGCAGTTTAACAGCTGGTGGAGTTGACCACGTATATGGTTTTAGTGCCAATTTATTTGTGAGGCACATCATGGTCAGAGCATTACGTTATTCCTTGCTATTATATTGCTGCCATTTAGAGAAGTCAAAGTCATCAGCTCTTGAGAAGATGATTACAAAAGCTTATCAGCTACAAGGATTTACATTACATCTGTTTGCTCTGTCTTTGATGCTAAACAAATGATTGAAGACTGAAAAAATACAATAAATACACACATTTTTTTCAATGTTTGAGCATTGTATTGTTAAAAAGAAATGAGCCTATGAATTTGTGGTGTTTAAAGATAATCAGTACTCTGGTCCTGCTGTGTGTTAAAGGACGTTAGTTACACTCAGCATGCCCTGTTTCTCTTATCCCATGGGGTTTAAAAGCTTTGAATAAACTTAAAGACAGGAGATTTTGTTGAAATATCGTCTCTTCCAGGGCAGAGCAGCTGCTGAGCCCAAATAGAGCGCTTTGGGCAAGGAAATTCTGTAGCATCTAAGTCAAATGTAGGCTGAATAGGGTTGTGTAAATACCCGCTGTGGTGCTGGGATGAGACACTGGGACCAGTGATGCTTTTTTTGAAGTATACTATGAAGCATTCAATGATTGGGAAATTCCTTTTGGAATTGAACCAACAAACCTATCAGGAATCAATGAAGCTTTTTTTCTAATGCTAACTCAAAAGGAGTTAGCCTTGTGTTGGCAGTGCTCTGGCCTCTTCCTCTGCTGTGGGTGCTAGGATGCACCCAGCTCCGCTGGCTTTTTTAAGCAAAACAAACAAGATAGGATTTGAGGTGTGGATTCACCATTCTAGAGGTGGCTGACCCAGCCTGGGTTTTCTTTTAAGTCTTCCTTCTACAAATGAATGAGGTTTGATTCTGCATAATTTGAGTCCCAGTAAGATCACTCTTCCTTGCTGCAAGCCTGTGTAAAATCCAGCTTGCACACTGCAATTCACAGTTACTCAGGTCTTACTGCTTTGATACAACTGGTAGCACCAGCTCTTAACACTGAAAAGCCTTGGTTTGATTTTCAGTTCTTCCCAGGTGTTTGGCAGCACACAGGCAGGATGGATTTGTAAAGGCTTTTTGTTCTTTTTATTATTATTAAAATCCCTAGAAGCCATAAATTACAGGGTTTTATTTTTTTAAGAATGCAGGTAGGACAGCTGAGAAACTGGAGGTGCCGTGTGTGATGTATTTCTGTAACAGGCAGCTGCTAGACAGGGCAGGCAGATGTCTGCAGTTTCTTTCTGTACCTTCTCTACAAGCTAGTGGAAAGATCCTAGCAAAAGGAAAAAGACTGATGCAGATTTAAGTATCTCGTGTGTGCTATAACCTGATCCTCACCTGAAAATAAAACTGTCAAGTTAGGTCCTCACTTCATGAGCTTTTGAGTAAGAATCAAGTAGGATGGAGATAAGTGTACAACTACCCTTAGGTATTTAATATTTGAAGTATTTAAAAGAAGTCTGGAAGAATTTAAACACTCTGAGGAACCTTGGAGACGTTGTTTCCGATCGCTCACCTCAGCAGGACTTCGGCAGCTGTCCTTGCGCAGAGTTCATCCAGGGTCTGTGAGCCAAACCGAGGCTTGGCTGAAGCATCGCTCCCTAACTCCTGGCAGACAGACACCACAAGTAGCATGGCTGATAATGCCATCCGCTGGTGCACAGCCTTTTATTTTATCCAGTGTCTGACTTGATCAAAATGAAATAAATGTATGCAAGAATCTCGGGAGGCACCAGGTAGGTCTCATGGACTGTAAACAAAGTGAGTTTGGGCAAAGAGGAAGCCTTAGCTCTGTGCGTGCCCAAATGCAGACTAGTGTAACACCTGCAGCATCTGAGGAGGACTGAGAGCGTGTTGTAAATCTCAAAAATAAATAGCAGATTTTTGTTTGTCACTTTTCATCTGCTTCAGAAAAAGGCTTTTGTGATGTTCTCTGTTTTTTCTGAGCTGTTGCCTAAAGCTGTAAGGTCTAATGTAACGTGCACAGCCTTCAGATGTAACACATGAATAATAAGGATGACACAGGGGGACTTTTATCTCCTGAACTGAATGAAATGGGAGAGCTCTCGTGTTTTCATATGGGTAGTTAGGCAGCTGTCCTACTGCTTCAGTGCCACCTACTGACTGGTCCTTAGACCATCTGCTCTTCACAGGATGGTTCTCGTTGGCTTGTTACAACAGGTTTTGCTCTCATTAAACTTCTGATGCACTGTGTTATGCCCTGCCACAGCCCTTCTGAGTGCCAGAGAATATTTCACTTCCTACAGACAGTGTGACAGCAGCTTCCAAGTTGCTAACAGCAGCAGCTGTGTTTGTAACTCTACTGGAACAATCCCCATTGGGCTTCTTCACCATTCACAGAACATTTTAATTAAATTATTCTTCTGCTATGCTCAGTGTACATAAAGCAGGGACTTATTTATCTTTCAAATCTTAAACTACATGAGTAATCACATTATTATAAAATAAAAGCATCTGGGAGGAAAAGACAAGCTAGGAACTGGAAAACAAGCTTACCAGACTACCTGCACGCTAGAACTGTTATCCTCTGCTGGTTGTTCTGGAGTTACAGCAGCAAGTTGCTGGGCTTGTGCTATTTTAAATCCCCATGTAGTCCAGTAGAAACTGGCCTTGTGCTGGCACTTGTGGCAGCAGTCAAGCAGGACCGTGCTTGACTGGACAGGAGAGTTTTCGATGTGCGATGCCCAAACAGGCTGGCAAGGAAAGGGTTGAGTTAGGGGCCAGACCTTGCACGTGGTGAGAGCTGGGGTTCAGACAATCACAAAGCTGTGCCACAGTGTAGATGTGGTGCAAACAAGAGGGCTGGGTGTTGGCTGGGACTGCTGGGTATGGGATTCCCAAACATTGTCTTCCCTTCCTTGCTTATGTTATCCGTAATGGTAAGCCTAATTACACAGGCTTTTTGCAGCTGAAGCAAATTCCATTTCTAATCCATTCGTTAGAGCCCACTCTGGTTTGGTTCTTAATCCTTAAATGTGCACAGGAATCACCCATGTTAAATAAATAGAGCAGAAAAGCTGTAGCAGTAAATCCATCGGCTCCCCCACGCTGTTTTTTAAACTCAATCTCTTCCAGTTTTCTTTTAACGTCTATTAAAAAAGATTATTTGCACAGATCGTCAGTGAGAACATAACAACAAACCCACGGGTTGTTGTTGTCAGAGCTGGAGTCAAAAATTTCTGATCAGTATGGTTCTGAGTCAGCAGCTTGCACCAGCCCAGCTCCAGAAAAAAAGATACATGAGGTGCCTAAACCCCAAACCACAGACCAGCATGTTCCGCTGAGCGGTCTGGGATCCACAACTGGAGCAGAATGGTTTCTGCCTCTCCTGTAGGGAGAGGCCAAACTCCTTGCAAAAGGCAGCTGTGATTCCTTTTCTCTTGAAAGCACGGCACTTAACCTTTCCCTCTCTGACCTGAAGTGGTTCAGGAGTCAAAAAGAAAAATAGAAGTGTTTGCCCCCAGCTGAGGTTTGTGCCTTCCCAGCCTGAGCCTCCCTCTAGACACCAGGCTGGGCTGTGTCAGAGGTTTCTTCCTGCCTGCATGTTCCAGCCTTGTGGGGCTGGGCCAGTGCGCAGCAAAGACAAAAGTTTGGGGCTGGAAGGAAAGAAAGCACCAACGTAAGTAGCCTGGGGAGTAACAAACTGTGTTTGCCAAGAGGCTTCTGGAAGACAGCAGGCAGCTCCCTGCTCTGGCTGCTGCTGTGACCGGTTCATTGTTGTCGCTGCAGAAGCTCCCTGACTCGGCTGGCTGCAGGGGAACGGCTCCCCTGCCTCGAGCAGCCAGGTTTGTGTGAGGGCAGGGACTGTGAGGCACCTGGTGCTCTGCAGCTCCCTGTTTCAGTTGTCTGCACCCCGGTTCTCTGATGCTCCTCAACTCTTCCAGGCTGCTGTTGCAGGGGAAAAAAGTCTTCCTCATGCGCACTGTTCCTAAAGACTTGCTGATCAGGTAATGGGATTACTGCCATGGACAGAGAGCGGGTTCAGGACAAATGCCACATTGCAGGTGCTGGAAATAGATGTTCTGGTGGCACCGTATGGTCTGTGGAGTTGTTGGACTGCTGCTCAGCAAGCGTGCTATGAACTGCTCTGAGTTAAGCTTCCAAATGTTTTTTTTTGGGGATTTTCATGATAGCTGTATGTGCTACAGAAGCTGAATCAGGAACTCTGACATTTCACTTCTCTGCTCTTTTTTTAGACTCCAAGATGAACTTGGATGATTTCATCAGTATGAATCCCAAAGTGGGCTGGGGCTCAGTGCTCCCCTTATCGGACTTTGTGCGTCGGTTTGGCAGACAGACCAATTACAGCTACTCCTTGAAAGGACAATGAAGTAAACAAAAGTTCTGCTGCAGTTTTCAGTTGGTTTGATTTGTTTTGCTGCTCTTACATTGTATTTATGAATGGTTTACGTTTCTTTATATGGAATAAGTACTTGGGCAAATAGAACACCCAGGGTACCCTGAACTGAATAAAGTCTTTTATTTTTATTACATAAGAGTGAACTTGTTTTTTTTAATGCGTCAAATCAGAGGTTGACATTCCACCATAAACATGCAGCTTTGCTACCTACTATGCCTGCATTGAAAAGAGCATTTAAATGCTGTAAGAAAAGCTCAGGGAAAAAATAAACTACTGAACAAGGTAGCTCATGTTGCGAAATGCTGCCACGTTTTCATAGGGAGCTAAACTGAGCGAAAGAAGCAAAGTTTTTTTTCTTCCCTTTAGCTCCTTGAGCCAGCTTGCCGGGAGGTCAGGCAGCTGCTGTTGGTGGCGTAAGGACATCGGCAGGAACATACGGCTGGGGGGAAGGGAACGTGTAGGGCTGCCCCATGGAAGGACTGAGACTACAGCAACCGTTTGTGAAGTGCTTCGGTCTCGGTGAGGAGAAGCACAGTAAAGGTGTTAAATGCAAATGGCTCATTTTATCTGGATGTGCAGAAAAATACAAAAATTTAAAAGATAATGTAAGATAATGGCCAGTGGTGGGTCCCTTTGGAGCAGCTGGAGCTGGCTCTGATCTGCCATGGGGCAGCTGCTGGGCTCTGCTCACAGAGGCCAACCCTGCAGCTCCCCCTGCTACCAAACCCTTGCCATGTAAGTCCAGCACCTGGGCGTTGCTCAACAGAGCCATTAAGCTGTTGTAGAACATCAGGTTTTCATCCTTCCAGAAATGAGTTTGCCTCTTGATTAAAATAGTGAGCTACCATCCTGACCTGGTTCCTGGTGGCTGAAATCCATGGCATGCTCCCTTCAGTGAGGCTCAGATACGATAATTTGCCAAGTTTAGTCTAATTTCAGGATCGAGGCTGAGAGAGAACAGAGAACTTGTTATTCAGAATGTACAAGTTAAAAATCAACATGAAGAAACGTTCCTTTTCTCTCTAATCACTTTTAACGGTTGCTTAACGTTACACGGAGCAGGCTGGTTATGTCTGATGGTAGCTTTTGTTTAATAAATAATTTTATTGTAGCTCGTGTAAAAAGATGTCATTGCAGAGGGAAAGGTAAAAGCCAGAGAACGATTACAGTGCTGGGTGTGTTCCTGTTAGGATGGAGGGACCCACTGAATCCCCTCTCCTCTTTGCTCCCTTCCCTCTCCAGTTAATGCTTGTCCTGTCTGTTTCAGGGACCTTCCCGTGGGCACCTCTGACCGAGGCAGCCACACTCACCCAGCTACGGACAGAAAAACCAAGTCTCTTTGGAGCCCCTTTGTCAAGTGCCCACAGAAGCAGAGGACACCAGAAGTGTGAGCAAGGAGCTGTTTGTAGCAAGGAGGTGGGATCTGACTTGGTCCTCAGGTACAGCTCCACGCAGACTGGTACAGCCGCACAGCCCTTGGTGTGGGACAGCTGGGCACATCCCACTGGGAAATGGAAACACAGAAGAGAAAGCTTTGCCTTTACCTCAGGGTGGTTTGCTGGGGTGCACGGGCACGGCCGCATCACCAAGTGCTCACCAACACTTGGTGTTATTGACAGCCCTCGAGACTTCATTTTCTCTTTATCCATATTATGTCCTGATGCATCCAGCGCAGAGAGGTGCTCTTCATTCATTTCAGTACAACGATTTCTTAACACACTATCGCTTTCCAACCTTCTTTAGCTTGTCCTTTCCCACAGAGAAGTCCACCTGACTTTCTGCTGACCATTATTATCAGAGTATTTATGTGCTGAGAGTCCCAAGAGCCCCCGGGCAGTGGCTTTTTGGACTCGGTCACCCTTGAGTTAGGCATTGAACAAACAGAAGAAAGTTTCTCACAATCCCACTTTCTCCTGGCTTGTGTATGCTGGTGGGCACTGGAAATTCTCCGGTACATTCACTGCTGGAAATGTGTGAGCCCTGATGGCCTTACATCCATGCTGGGGGCACTCTGTCCCACAGGTAGGTCTTCTCATTTCCACGAAACTACGGATGCAGTAAGCTGCGAGGGGATAGGAGACCCATGTTTGTCTGCTGCTTCTTTTTTCATTAAGAATATAATTTATTCAGTAGTTAACTTCTTTTATTTGCCTGTTTTGGACTTCGGGGGGGAAAAAAAGCTCTTTTTTCTGACGTGCATTTTCTTGGTTGGTGCATATCTGCATTTCTGCAGGTCTGTCTCGTGAAAATAAAATTTTTCAGTTGGCCAGCAGAGAGAGCAGTCAGCACGCAGCAAGCCTGCAGCCAGCTCCCCGCAGGCACGGCGTGCAGGAGCTGTTACAGCTCAAAACAAATCGTCCCGACAGCGGCACAGAGATGATCGTGTCTTGTGGGGTTGGGGCAGTGGGTTATGCGTTGCCCTTGACTGCCTGGGCCCCTAAGGGCATGGAGGAACGTGCCAAGGCCTTCAAACTACCAAGCCTTTGAATCGGACCGGTGTTCATAATTCCTACCAAAATGGATGCGTGGAACCTTAGAACATCAAACTAATCGATATATGGATTTTGGGGGCTAAATTTAGGCACCCAGGACACTGCAATCTGACCCGGGCTATTAAGTGAGCGGCTGGGAGGCACCGGGCTGCGCTTGTATGAATCTAGATTCCAGGATCAGAGCCCGGATCGGAACATTTTGGCCTGCGGGGCCCTTCCCTGCTTGCCCGCTCGTCATCCAGCCAGGACCTCACACGTTCTGGGAAGCATGGTGGTGCTCCAACCATCTGCTGTAAAAACGGTTAGCTCTAGGGTCTGCTTTTCTATTGTTAGAATGAATTGGGCCGAATTTCCCCATTTTATGGTGCCGTGTGGTTTTGGTTTCTCCTTTTCCCCAGGTGGTGGATTGAAGGACGCAGCAAGGAGCAGACAGGAGGTGTGAAAACCCTGCCGGGTCCTTGCTGTAGCCCCCAGCACCTGAGCACCTGGCTCCACGTTTGGTGGGGTTGCCCTCTTAGGACACTTAGGATTCGCAGGCTCGGGGAATCTCAACGTGAAACCCGTCTTGACGTCTGCCTGTGGTAATCACCTGCTCAGAAATTTGAGGGAGCGAACGCCGGTGATTTTCTTCTCCCTTCTGGCTTCCCCCGTGCACAGGCACTGGCCCAGCCAAGGTCAAGGTTAATGAAGCATACCCGGAGAGTGAGTGTCTGGAGGCATCTGCGCAGCTTTGCTCAGCAGCTGCGTGCACCCTTGTCCGTGGAGATCAGCGCTCGGTGAAGATCTGAGCAAGGCTTTTTTGTGATCATGGAGTCAGCAGAGAAACACTCGCTGTAAATGCAGCCTCTCAAAGTGCAGCTGCAGCAGTGGTTCTGGAAAATCTCCTCAGTTTGACCTAAGATAAACAAATATGGCAGCTTAAGTGTCCTCAATGTTTCCTTATACTTACAGTAGGAAATACCTTGGATACTGAGGGCAGCTAAAACAAATCTTGCCTACTTATCTAAGGCCTCTGGCAAGTCCCTGAGTTTCTGGGTGAGCTAAGCCACTTCCCATGCAGGAGGCACACAGAGCTTGGGTTCGTACCGCCGAAAATAAGCATGCAAAGGACCCGAGCTCTGGACCGTCACTTGCAAAGCCCGAGGGAGGTGGCATTGTTGGGTGTGATGAGCAGGGTATTTGCAGCGAGCCGGATTCCTGACATTACATGACTTAAAAGCAGGAAATGCTCATTTGGCTCCGTTCAACGTCATACCTGCCTTCCCATGCAGGGCTATATCTGGAACCCAAACACTGCAATAAGGCAGGAATCATTATATGTTACGTTTTTCTTTTTAACCAGCCTACACAATAAGAATACGGTAGTTAGCTCGGCCTTCCCCTCTTTGGAGTGTGTAATTGTGGTGGCATGCTTCCCACCGCCTCGGCATGGCTGGTCGGATGGCAGAGCACCAGCTTCACGCTTGGAGCCCTCCAGAGAAACCGCTCTGCTGTGGCTTTTAACTATTTAGCTGTAAAACCTTCCTCCACTGCCATGGCTTCCGACCTGGGGGGTGGGGGGGGGAAACAAGGGTTTCCAGCCCGTGTTTATAGCTCCTGTAATCAGTAAGGCTATTTATACTGTACTCATGTACTCATCACAGAGTACTTTGCTGTATGAAATGGTCATAGTTATATTTATACCCATGCAAAAACAAATCATCACAAACTCGGGCGGCATTGTTCGGCGTGTTTTGTCCTTGCTGTGTGCTGCTGTTTCTTCAGCAAACGGAGCATCTACCAGCCCAAGTCACGGTCCTAGCACAAAAACCCCAGCCTGCTTTAAGTCAGGAATTCCACTGGTGTTTTTGCTGTGCTTGGTTTTTTTTTTTTTTTTTTTCTTTTTGTCTTGTGTGAAGTAAACACAACTATTTAGTAAACTAACTTTGACCAGCTGCTACCTTGGTATGAATACGCGGTGATGCCAGCAAAGTCCACAGAGTTATATTAGTAGAGCTGAAAGCAGAGTTTGATCCGTTCTGCCAGTGGTACTAAAAATACCTTTTAATATGCTAAGGTATTTGTCTAGCCAGAAGATGTTTTCAAACGCCTTGTTCCATGGAGCTGCTACGCAGTAAACAGCGCCCGAGCAGCTTGGTCCTGAGGTGCAGAAGAAGAAGAGCTGGGGAAGGCCAAGTGCCTCCAGCCTGGCTCTTGGCTAGCGGGCAGCAGCACCGTGTTCCCCTCATGTTGGTCCCAGCAGCACGGTGGGAAGAAGGGACCTGGAGGGGGTTACAGTGCCCTACCTGCCATATGTACCAGTGGTGTTTTACTGGGAGGAATTAGATGCTTAATCCCTCATTTAGGGCTTTCCCTGTGGCCTCTGCTCTGCTTGGCATGGCAGCTGAGAGAAATGGGTTGGGACTGCCTTCCTCCACCACTGTCCTGCTCCGAGAGACTTCGAGGGTTACATGTATTCATGGAGAGGGACTAAAATGAAGGCCCTCGGAACACCTGTGTCCTTTTCTATTCAGATTTCCACCTCCTCTGGAAATCAAATGCTGTTTCTGGTTGCTTTAGACAGGCAGGGTATACTTACCTCAAGCAGAATGTATTCATGAAAAATACAAGTTCATGATTAATGCAGAAAGATTTCTTCCCCACCACAGGATGAGCCATGTCCTAAAACCTTCAAGAAAAGCTGCTTCTGACAAGAAATTACTGACCTCCGTTACTCACACTGCATAGCCCAGCATCTAAAAGACATCTTCTGTTAATTAGGTGTACATAATGTGTACGTGGGTGCCTGTGTGCCTCTGTGCATGTGCCCAGAGAAGACTTCTTTCAAGGTAGCATGGATTGCAGCTGTGCTGGCTCGATAGCTCCCCTTGACACCCATCGCTGCTCACCAAGCATGGAGGAAGGGATGAGGGCAGCAGGGTATCACTATACCCTTCACAGCCCCTCGCACAGCTCGGAACAGATGTGGACATGGAGGTGTTGCCCCAAGGGCAGGCGCTCCATGTCCCCTCTCCCTTCCTAACACTAGCCACCAGCGGTGTTAAATTCCACCCTTATCACTCCCATAGGCAGTTGGCTCCTCCTGAGAAATGCTCACACCTTGGCTGCTGCTACCTGGCAACATTTAAGGGCTTTTGGGCCAAAATTTGCAGTGCTGTTACCCATTTTAACTCCCATTGTCACCCCATCACATAGCCCTTTGGAAACACTTCAAGATTTTTATTTTTATTTTTCCATGCCAAAGCTTGGTTCTTGGTTCCTTTAGGAAGACAAACTGGCAGTGGAAACACTGACAAAAGCACAGGCTAATGTTGTGTTGCTCAACATCCTTTCTTTAGACTGCTCCATCAGGGGGAGTTGCTTGTTTGTTGTTTTTGTTTTGGATGGTGCTAAAGAAGCCATAAAATTAGCTACAGTAGTATTCCAGGGATTTGCACACTTCAGCCTCATGTGCCTTCAAAATAAGAAAAGGATCACAGTAAAATGAAGGAAATGAATGGCGCTAGCCCTGCTGCCACCAGTTGGGCAGGCCAGGCTGGCAGCAGGGCAAGGCCCCGCTGCTGTGCCTCAGGGACAGGGGTTTCTGGCAGGTTGACAGCATGGATGGGGGCATTTGGCTAAGGCAAAACATTTCAAACGAGGGGGATGAGGAGCATGAAATAAATAGGGTCCCATCCTGTATTTCAGCAGAGGCATTGCCCTGCTGCCCGCTTGGGCCAGCAAGGCCTTGGGCTCCTGCATTTCTGAAGGCTCAAGTAAGGGAAATATGCATTTTCGCAGTTTCTTTCTCAAATAAAGACAAACTAAATTCACAAATACTAAAAAACATCGAGGCCCTAGCCTGAGAAGAAGGGGTTTAAGGTGCCCAGGTGTGTTACAGACTGCGAGGCCTAGCACTGAGCACGCAGAGGCCGTGCTACCTGCAGCTGTGCTCTGTGTGTGTGTGTGAAACCAGTTACCCGGCCTCTTTTCTTTCAAATGTTCGCAAGGAGCAGGAATAATAAAACACAACTTTTCCCCAGAGAGCACAGGAAAAGAATTACTGCCTGGGTGTAGCTGGGGGCAGTCTGGCTCGTTATTTTCTGCGAAATAATTCCCATGGGGCCTTGTGGAAACCCATTTTTATTTATTTATTTATTTTCCTTCATCTTCTACTTCCTTAAACTTTCACAAATACTCAGCTATAAAATCCTTCACCCAGTCCCATGTTAGCTAGGAGAGAAAAGGTTAAATTCTCCTTTCATACTCTAATGTAATTCATTTCCTGTTTTTCACAACCGTCTAGACACAGATCTAACGAGCATTAACCCTGAGTCCCACCATTGGGTTAAAAATAGAGGGTTTAAATATAAAAGGGTGTAGTAAGGGAAAGATTGTAGGTTTCTACCTACTGCCATGAGCCAGCTATTTTAAACAAGGACCATTTAATTGGTTATAAGCAAGGGAAAAAGAAAAGAAAAAACAACAACAACAACAACAACAAATAAAATGACTTCAGTTTCAGAGGTTTAAAAAGGATCGTGGTGTTTGCTTTACACACAGACAGTACAAGCGCTGATGAACAGTGGCACAGACAGCTTGGTTCCCCTTCAGGAGTTACAGCCGTCTGGATTAACACCTCCAGCCTCATCCAAAAAAAAAAAAAAAAAAAAAAAAAAAAAAAAAAGAAAAAATTTCACTTAGGCAAGAGAGCTATAAAAAGACTGGAAGAAAGTAAGTTGAGAGATATCCTGTGTTGAAAACCATGTTCAGGTTCTGGTGGGAAACCAAATTACACATGGTCATCCATGGGCAAAAGGCCCTGCAGGATTGCGTGCCAAGCCCCAGAGACAAAAGCTCCAGTTACTGCAGTACCCAAAGCCCTTTGTCTTGGCAAGGCAGGGGCCAAGGTGCCAGTGCTCTACAGTATTTAAACACTCATTCACTTGTGAATGGGATTCACTTGTCACTGGGTTTCTCAACAAACATGGGCTGAGTGTTGGCCCAGGAAAATCTCCTCTTGGACGTGTGGCCTCCTCAGAGACATCTCACACCACCTGGGCTGTGGCATCAGAACAGGAGGGAGAAAGATGTCTGATTTGTAACATGGTCCAAAGCCCTCTCAAAAGTGTGAGTTTTGCCTCAGGAGAAGAGGCAAAGAGAAAACAAGCAGCTGATCCATGACCCAGAGCTCAGAACTGTGGGCATCACACAGGTTTCAAGGCAGCCACGAGCAGCTCAGCACATACACCACCCTGACAAAAGCTTACCCACAGTGTCATCATTTTTGATGTACTTGATGAATAAGCCTACTCTTACAGACATTTTTAACTCAACGGTCAAAGCTCTTTTAAAATAAGTCAAAATTCATGGTGTGCCTCGAAGAGGAGGAAATCACATTTCCTGAGCTGATTGCATTTGTCCATCTATAAACGCAAAACAGAGGGCTGTTTGTTTATTTATTTTGTAGAGCTGGGAGTGGGTGTCTTTCCTGTTTAGCCGCCCATTTTCAACAGTTGCATTTTGTAATTTCAGCAACAAACAACAGAGACCGCTGTGACAAAACACAGTCGAGCTGGAAACTCTGGTGGAGGCATAAAACGCAGCCAGCATCTCTTGGTGTGAGGGGCTGGACGTGCCACCTTGGCTGCAAAATTTGTGTTTGGTTCCTCCCCTTCTCTGCTATGAGTTCAAGGCTTGTTCTGACCAGGACCAAAATGATCCAAAAAAAACATATTAAAATGACATTAGTTTGTTTATTTTCTACTAAAAAGCACAATATAGTACGCATCAAGAAATGTGAGGGGTGAGCTGATGTCCTTCCAGCTTCAGAAAGGCCTTTGAACCTATGCGAGTTATTTATAGAGCCTTTTAGAAAACAACTCTCTTCTAGTTTTGCAATTTAACAAAAGGACGGACTAGTTCAGGTTTTGTCAAAAATAAAGCAACCCTCTAAATGGTTCTCTGGAGCTCGCCCCGTATCCCTTAGAAAAAGGAGAAGCAGGAAATGATGGTTAGCAAAATTGAGGCAAGTAAGAGTCATAACCCTAAATTTTGATGTATGAGCAGTTTTCAGAATGCTTTTATCCCCTCTCTACTTCTTTATTGGGCTTTAAGACAGGTCGTGAGGGCACTCCAAGGAGCTCCCTGAGTAATTGTTTCACTAGAGCTAAGCAGGTGCCATATTATCTTTGACCAAGGCAGGGCCTCCTTCAGGCTGCTGGACCATCCATAGAATCACTGAATCATCTAGGTTGGAAGAGGCCTTCAAGATCATCAAGTCCAGCCACCAGCCTGACCTACGGAGTCCCATCCCTAAACCACATCCCTTAGTGCCATATCCAGGCATCTCAGATACCTCTAGGGTTGGGGACTCCACCAGCTCCCTGGACAGCCTGTTCCAGGGCTTGCTTCTGCTCCAGTCCTGGTGAGCTCCTGGAAGGTTGGAGGTGTTATGGTGACAGCACTAGGAAAATGGGAAAAGGCATGGGCAGACCTTTGTCACCTGAAGGGAATAGGGACAGAACTCACTGACCCACCCATTCCTAAAGAGACAAGCACCCCCCTTAAAGGATTTAGTCTACTAAAATAAGTAAAATTGAGTACTTCCATTAAGTTTAAAAAGAGCATTTGAACAGCTTTCTCACTGCCTTGCTTAAGGCTGTTATCTTGCAGACTGCCCCATGTTCCAAAGACCGGGTATGCAACCCTCTAACTACACTCCTGATACAGCATAACCACAAAAAGACACATGCAACCGCTCAAACATCCTACCTGACAGTAAAATTGAACTGAAAAACAGCATCTGTTTTTTGTTCTTGTTTTCATAGCTGGTTTCCATGAAGCCCATGAAGCAAGTCATCCCGTTTTACCAAGATAACTTATCCTGTCCCCGTCTGAGACATATTTGCCTTTCCTATTATTTCTTCCCCAATTTACTGAGACTCCCTTCAGTGGGCTCCTCGCTTGCATTCCCTCTGGCCAGGAGCCTGGGTCTGATCATTGCAGTGCTGACTAACCAGATGTAATAACTGGGACAAAAATAAAAATAAATCAAAGTCACTTGGATAACATGGCTAGAAAAACATTTCTGTAAGCCAGGAAGTGAAGCTATCAGATCAGTGCAAGCGCTGGAGATCTCTTTTGGAACAATCACTCCTGTGCTTTGGTAGAGTGCAAATTCAAGCGCACGAGCTGCAGGTAGGCACTAGTTTTACTAGAAGCGAGTGGTCCATTCACCTCATTTTGAGTTGCAGTGAAGTAACAGCTCCATCCTGGACATTCCCCATGCGCCTAGTGCTATGACAGCCCAAGTTCTGAATGTTCCTGCAGAAGAGAGTTTCTGCTTACAGTCACGAGAAGCTCAAGGCTGATAAGGTCAACAACTTGGAAGCAGTGAGACAATCAACTCTGTGGTTCACATTGTTTGAACATTTATTGCAATTCAGTGTCAAAAAATGTTTTACAAAAATACATTACTGTCTGCACAGAACAGCTGTAAAAATCAGAGTTGAACATGCAAGGGAAGAGGAAAAAGTGTGCAAATTTATATGGAAGGATTTTAACCACACAGTAATATTAAACAGAAGTCATATTATACAAGGGATGCCTTTCACTTCATATCATCTCTACTTACAACTTTAAAGAAAAACAAAAGAGAACACACTCTCTTCCATATACAAGTATTTATAGTTACTGCAGATAGTTCCTAAAGATGAGCATATTTGCCATTTCAAATTAAAATGCTCCCTTGGTAGCAGACCTGTTAGCACTCTGCACAGCTCAGAACAGCTAAAGAAATGCTAGGTCTACCCTCAGTTGCTCTCCCAGGGGGAGAAAAAGCAATGCTTGGCCAACAGAGGGGGAATCTCTCCGGTGTTCACGATATTAATACAGTAGACTACTTATGTCAAAGACAGGATTTATTCTCCCTAGGGCCAGATCCTGCAAGGCCTATTTGCTGTCAGTGCTATCACTGGAGGAAGATGGGGGATAGAAATCAGGCACTGGAAAAGCAGCTCATGCCCCAGCAGCCACATGCTGCCAGCTACACAGACACCTGGTTGTGTCTTTGGGGCCTTTAATGAGCATCATCACAAGCAACAAGCTGCAAACAGCAGCACAGGCAGCACACCAGAGTTCCCAGCCTTGTAACTGGCAGTCTTCATCAACCTGGCAGACATCAGCTCCGCTGGGTCTCTGCTTCTGCTAACAGGCCAGCTAGGAAGAGTGGCATTTTAATTTAAAGCTATTTCTTTTTGGCAAGGTGCTGATCTGTGGGGAAGCTGTGCAACAGGTTTCTGAGAACAACCCCAGAGGACAGCGCTGGTTTGTTGTACTGAACAGCACGCAAGTGTGAAAGAGCACATCTCATTTACTAGCTACTTAACAGAACCTGAAATGTTCCTGCTCTAAATCAAATTTCAGCTACTAAAGGCCAAGGAGTTTTCCAGGCAGGAAAAGCTGGTGTAGTACCTGTGTATGTTCTAGGAGGAGAGGGCTCTGCGAGAGCAATCGAAGTCACACAAACGGGAACACAAACAGTTCAAAACCTGGGGGGAGCAAAGAAAAATGATAGAAAAGATTCTCATATACAGAAAGTGGCAGGGTGCAATTAAACGTTACATAAAAAGCAATGTCTTCAGAGCAATAGAAGGTTTTATCACATCACTAAACAAAAGGATCTAGAAGCTTTCACAATTGGTAAAAGAAACCCAAACATAAGAGGAGGTGCACATGTTTTAGGATCAAACTTTACCATACCATAGTTAATACAAATGGCTTAAGGTACGTACAGCTGGAATGGTGCCTCTTGAAGTGGCTATCACATGAAAGTGAACTCTGAACACCGGCCTCTTATAGAAAGCTGGAGCAGAAAGATCTCTCCCTTTCTGAACCTCCTCCCCTGCATGGATCTGTTTTTCCTCTCTACAGTACCATGCTCTACACCATTGCACTGCTTAAAAACCTCTGAAGATAAAGACATTTCTTTGCATACACTGGCAGCAGAAAAAGAGAGGAAGAACCTCCTTTCATAGTATAAGAACCGATGCATTTTAATGGGAACGCAGCCACCAACTTGAGGATGAGATGCTGTTTGAAAAGAACACTATTTCCAAAACACAAGTAAAAGCCTGTTTTCCATTCACAGTAGCTTTGCCAGAGTTGTCCTAAAATAAAGGTCCTTTTTGCGAGAGAGCAGCCTTACACCATCCTGTCTGGGGGCCCGAGCTATCACGGCTGGTTTCACCCCTCTGCCATCCAGAGCCAAGCAGATGCACTTGCACTGCTGAATACTGAGCATTTTGTTTTCAAGTGGTTAGACCAAGGTATTTGGATGCAACAGCATTTTGTTTTAAATGCACAAAACAGAACTGAATCTCCCACAGCATTTCCCTGTACCAGCCACTTGAGGAACAATGACTCTCCCAAAGAGATCAGGGTCTGATTTGACAGCTGCTGGAGCAGTAAGATGGTGAGTGAGGCAGTAGCTGAATGAGGCATATTCTGCTTTTTGTTTAGCCAGTTTTGTTCTCCAGCACAGTGGTTTCTTGGTTTTCTGCTACTTGGGACACAAACAGCAACATCCCAGGACTCGGGACGAGCAACATGCAAGTGCCTGGATTAACAGATTGATTGATCTTCAGCAATTTGACCCTTCAAGATCTACCCAGTGCTAATAGAACACTAATAGAACACAGAAGTTAACTTTTACAGATAGGAGCCTCAGTTGTTTGTAAGTTGTCAGCATCACCTGTGCTCTCTGGGCAGGGGATATGGCATAAACTCTTTGCTCAAAACAAGTGAAGGGCTCATAGAAGCAATGGTGAGAGCTGAGGCGTTCCTAGACCACAGCTAAATTCTGTTTTTTCTTTCTCTTGTCATGCAGGCTGGATTTAAACACGGGCTTAAAATTCACCCAGTGCAACATTCTCATTGTTGGGGTAAGTGTCATCTGGCAAGCATTGCCTCAGACTACACAGAAACCCCCAGCAGCTCAGGCCACCTCCATCACAAGAGGTTGACTCACTGCAGACAGCAGGGGCAGAAGGACTACAAACCAAACCACTCCTGCGTCAGAGCTGGAAGCAGAAAATGGTGACGGTGAAGGTCACGCAAGTCCTCTCGCTACTAGAAAAATTAACAAGAGTCTCCTCAGACAGTGGCAATACTTCATTCACTTGCAGGTTCCTGTCCTTAGCATCTTCTTTCGACAAGGCAGGTTTCAGCCTCATCTACCCACTGACATCAGTGTGGGAGTGAAAACAGAAACCAGCCTCCCTTACTCATGAGCATCCCCCCCAAAACAAGCACAAGATGATTTTTCCAAGGTATCAGCTTTTAAATCACTTTCAGTTGACATGAACATAATCAACGGGCTTATTTTTTTTTTTTTTTAACCAGCAAACTGATGGAGAGAGCATCAACACCAAAATAGAATTCCCTGTCCCAGGTCTTCTCCTCATCTCTGGATAATGCAAACTCTTGGCCATGGCTAAGGACTGCACTGGCTCACAGAGCTCTCCAGAAAAGCAAAAACTCAGGTTTGCTGTGGGAAGGCAGGAGAACAGCAGTTCTTGTCAGCTTTTTCCTGGCTTTCCCCTTCCCAGTCTTCTTCCACTCTTCCCCACTGCTCCATCTAGAGGCAACTTTTTTCCCCTTTTTGAGTTTCTTCCAGGGCATGCAAAGTAATTTAGTTTGCAAAAACACAAATACTGTCAATTTTTTCAAAATACAAACAGCTGCAGAGAAGTGTTGAAAGTCAGTTATAAAAACATTTAAAAAATGAACAGAATATTTAACAATATTACTCAAGTAGTTCTTCCTGAATTGTCCTGAGTACTCCTCTTCCTCAATTCTCTGTACATGGTCAGGCACAACCCGCTAATTTTTACCCTCCTGAGGCATCCTGCTTCCATTGCACACAACAGAGAAAGTGCTACACAGGAAATCTACTGGCAAATGGCAAAACCTTTCCAACGCAGGTTTTCAAATGGTTACATATGAGCTGGAATCTTCTAGTTCCACCATGGTGCACCTAAGGTTCCACTTTTCACTATGAGATTGTGAGCCAAATCACGGCCACAACGATGTCAGGAGTTTGGCCACTTGCGCCATAGGACTGAACACTTTGCTCTAGGCAAGTGCTAAAAAGATCCCATAAAGAAGGTCAGCACTGGAAGCAGAAGGGACTAGACTGGGTCTTCATTTCCTTGGCACACAGAAATAACGTAAGAGGTTGTGCCATACTGGAAATCCCTCCCTTTCCACAGCCTCGAGTGCTGTTTTTAGCAAAAATGCTGGCCAATTTCTTCATGGTCTCTCACCACCCTAAACTCCGATAGTCTGAAATTATTCCTTGAAAGACTGGCAGCATTCTGATTAAAAACCGCATCGCTTCACTAGACTCAACAGCCCCAGTCTCCCTACTAATTACCAGCTCCAAGATGATTTAATTCACTTGACAGAAGTGGGAATATAGAGCAGTGTGTATAAGTTGGAAAACTAGGAAGACATGGGCTTGAACCAGATTCTAACCTCACTTGGGAATTCATCCAGTGCAGTTAACCTAGTGGAGCTGATATGAATTTACGTTGAAAGATTAAACCCAGTCCTTTGTTTCCCTATAATAGAACTTCCTCCCTTTTAAATAATCTTCATCCTCGTGACTTCTCTTCCCTTTTACTTAGTCTTTCATAAAACCAACGTATTAAAAGAGGATGGAGTAAAGTCTTAGGTATTTATACAGCGCCTATCATCTAGGCATTCAAGCACTGAGTAGAGCAAGAAAACTAACATTAAGAGGTAAGCATTAATGCAAGAAAAGATGCTTACTATCACAAACATTTCCCTTTAAATCATTGTACAAAATACAAAAGTTCACATTGTACACTGGATTTTTGTTTGAAAGGTACTCAATCTATTAGAGGTAGAAAGTGGTATGGTGCGATTCTTTTATAAGTAGGCTAGAGTTCCACGCTAAGTATTTCAGAATGTCTCATTTTTAAAAAGGAAAGTATTATTAAACTTGTCACAGGGATATTTTTCATAAATACTTTTAAAAACATCATATTTATAAATATGTATGCTAAATAAAACCAGATGGAGAAACAGTTCAACAGTCCTAGCCTCATATTGCTTTCTCTCAATTATTAGAAATGGACCAAAAAAGTTCTCAAATGGTTGCGGGGCAAATTCACTTTTAACTGCTAAAAACGAAAAATGAAGGTTTTGCCCTGTATCTTGTACTCTGATCGTAAAAAAGGGACTCTGTACAACAAGCTGCATTTATATACCAGTCCTATGGAATTCTGTATTCCTTAAGTGCTGCACATCAGTGAGCAATTTCACCTTTCATCTCCGAAATCCTCTTGTTCCTTGACTCAGGAGCTTCGCACAAACATGAGTATTTACACTATTTACAAATGGAGTGTCCAAGCTCAGTGGCATAAAGTGTCCTGTAAGAATCGCGAAAGCTGTGGTGATCCAAGTTCAGAATCTGAACAAGTTGATAAAGTCTTGCGGTGAAAGAGAGGTGGAGCATGTCTCCGGGTTGTTGGCTGTGCAAGGGTGATCAGTACCCTGGGAAAGTAGAAAACAACTCCATTTAGAGAGACTGCAGAGAGGGTGCCAGAGCACCTAAGTGCCAACTTAGTGCTGCCACTCTGCCAGACATCCTGCTTGCAAACAGAGCAGAGCCCAAAATATTTCCACTCTCGCCAAAACAGACAGCTCAGAACTGGGCTTCATGTTTTAGGGGTTACTGTGAAGTCCAGGGGAGTAAAACCAGGAAAAATCCAATTCAATCTTTCATCCTATTCTCTGAGGCACCACGGGTCAGAGGCTACCATCAACTACAGCAGTTTAAATCTAGAGATGTGCCTCGGATATCAACGCAGAGGCCAGCAGAGTTGTGTTGTGGGCTGTTTTATAGCCATCGGCTCTCATTCTAGCTAATCCTGCTGCCAAGACCTTCACCTCCACATAATGGGTGGCAGGGGTTGCTGGCAGTGCTAATGCAATGTACTGCAAGTAGCCTGACAGTACGCCCATCTCACTCCCCTCTGGCTTTGATGGCAGTAACTTATTCAATGTAGACACAACGGGAATCCCTGAAGCATAATGAAAGGGTCTTAATAGTCAAGGGAGGATTAAGATGTAGGAAAACATCCGATCATGCAAGGCAAAGGAACTGCAGCTTCTTTAGGGTGCTGCCATCAGAGGAAGAACTGGGTGCCCTGTGGCTCCTACCCCAACCGAGTCTGTCCCACCACCACCTCCTACCTTCCAGGAGAGGATGTGGCAGTGTCTGCACAGCTGCAGCGTGTCACCGTACTGCTCCTTCCGTGGGTAACACCTTACAAGCTTGAAGTACATCTTTTTCCAATCCAGCTGTCCTTTGTCAGATAAGATTAGCCGTTTACGAATCTGAAAGAAATATGATGGTAAATGCAGTAGGTAAAAAAAAAAATCATGGTTTGTTCTTTCCACCCATCTTGTTCTCCCCCTTGCTTTAAGTTTAAGTTAAGCACCATCCCTGCCAGTCACGTAACGGTTTCTGTGTAACACCAGGAAGATTCCTGCTCTGAATGTCCAGCTCTAACAGGCTTCCTGATAGCAACAGCCTCACCTGATACGATTATCAAGGGCTAGCCTCATTTCACGATTACTACTGTATGAGAGCCTGAAACCCCAGGAGCTATTTCATACTACATTAACCACTGTTTCAGGCTGGCAGGGAGGTAGAACTGCATTTAACAGTTTCTGAAGTTCAAGTCAGTAATTTGTCACATTAGCTTGTGAAACCTCCATCCTTCTTTTTGGGTTCATTTGTTGAATGTACTTTTTAACAGAAATGACTTCCCCAGAGTCACTTCCAAAGTCAGATCCTCAGATCCAGAGTGAGCAAACAAAGCAAGTCAGCAGGGAGATCTGGCACACGTTTCCTGAAGTGCGGAGATCTGATACAGACACCCCACACATAAACATCATCCATAAACAGAGAGGTGTTTGTTTCTTTCCATTAGTTTTTAATTTTAGAAGACCCTAGATGATTACCAGCCTGCAAAAGGCCAAAGATCTTTACACAGGTACAGCTTGGGTAGCAGCAGGGCTGGTTTCCACATACTGTCCTGTCACTCATAAAACAGCTCAGAGGGGATTTCTTGCTCTAAAGGGCAGGAAAGTACAACGCATTGCTCATGGACCACATCCACAGATTCTCCAAGAGGGCGTCAGTCCTTAGGACACTGCAGTTAATACTGGAGCTCGGCCGCACGTTTTCCCTGCACACGTGGGGCGAGCAACCATGACTTGCAGTTGTTACCACCTGGATTAGGGCTGAAGAAGTTCACCCTGTGACTAATTCCTTAGACTCCTATTTCAGGAATCATTGCTGTGGCATGCAGAACCCTCCTCATAAATCATCTTTACAGCCATTCTCATACCAGCCTGCGTTATCAGCTTGCAGCACAGCCCACAGATCCAAAAGACAGTCAAGTAAGAGTGTCCTACCCATACAGATTAACTCGCTAGCAGGTTACAACAGGCAACTGATAGCGATTTGCATCTCTCCTCGTACCTGTCTGTCTGTGAAGTGGTACTGGCAGAGCTTCTTCCACAGCAGCCGGTCTTCACTGAGCACTTGCAGGTCGGGAGCCACTTGACCGAGGCTAACCAGGTCTCTCCCATCGCTCAGTCGCTGCATGATGTTTAATTGTAAACAGAGTGGCAGGTCTGTCAAAGTGGTTCCTTTGAAGGCCGGCTGGAAAAGTAAAAGACAAAATTGAGCTCAGAGGAAGCTGGAAACCCAAGTACTTCTAACTTGCCGCAGAGTTACTACTTTTTAAGTATTACACTTCACGCACAAAATAAGCAGTAGTTCCTTCTGAACATTTGACCTTCCTCTGAAAAGGATTTGAGATTTCTTCAATGAAGGGTCTGTGCATGAGGGATACTGGCATTGCTTCCCAACTTTAGCCCTCTGTTACCCACGCTGCTGGGAAACTCGTGCTCTTCCAACACATGTTTCAGCTTGCGCCATCACAAGATCCCACTGCAACCACAGCGGTGGCCGACAAATACCCGCAGCAGGATTTTCCCTGCACGGATTCCCAAGGCAGGGCTGGCAGGGCTAACCCTTCCTCTGAACGCTTGAAGAACCTGCCCCTTTCCCACCAGCTGCAGCCACAGCTTTGTAGGCTGTTCAGCCACATCAAAGCGCACTCTGCAGAGCCAAAAGCCACCTTCTCTCCCATTCAATTCACCTTTTCTTGGTCTACGCATGGTTCAGGATTATTTTACAAGTCTGCACAGCAGCACAGCTCCAGGACAAACCAATCACGATGGACTAGCAGATCCTGCACCCGGGGAGGATCCAAAGTACCCACGGGAGCAAAGCATCAGCAAGGACCACAACCTGGGCTCTGGCTGCTCCAAAATCAGCCCCAGCCTTATTAAGGCAAACAGCAGCTTTGCAGATTGGGCCCCAATGAAGAAACAATGTTCAACAGATGTGCCAAGTTTATCGTTTACCCTGCACAGAGATGCTGCTATTTTTAAGTTGCAGAGTCACACCGCCCGCCTTGCCATTGGCAGGGCTGTTAACCGTTTCAAACAAGAAGCACGTGGGCCATCAGCAGCAGGGGAACGCCGCGTGAGGCTGCTTTCAATCATCCGGCCCCATCTCCAGCCATGTGAAACTGCAGGGGCACGAGGAGTACAACAGCACATAAACAGTTCCCACCTTCCCCAGGGACCAGCCTGCACTACTGGTGGTCCATACCGCCTGGCTGGTCCCCCAGCACTGCCCGTACCTGCAAGAATCCCTCTGCTGAAGCCAGGCATCATTTTTGGCCAGCTCTACCAGCAAGGCAGAAGCCAGTTTCAACCCCTGCAGAAGAGTCGAACCATCTTGGCCACCTCCAGAGGGTATTTGTTCTGAAGCCAACCTCAAACAGTTGTTCCCCTGTTCCCATCTCCCAGCCCCAAGCAGCCTCCCCCTCTCTACCTTTTAGCTATTCCCACCTCCCCTCTATTCCTGTAACACCAGCTGGCTCTTGAGACAAGAAGAGCTCTGCAGGGCTGTGTGCTGAGGGTTAAGCTGCGAGCACGCTGCCTGGCTACACGCAGATGTTTGCTTGGTGCAATCCACTTGTGTACTTGGAAATGGAAGAGGAGGCAGAGAGCAGCACTCCATCATTCCTGATGCCTGTGAGTCTTCCGTTGGCTATGCAGCACTGTGTCCCCACCCGTCAGTGCAAGCTGAGGTGGTTTTTTAGGGGTAGGAGGAACACACCGCAGCCTTGGATCACCTCCCATTGATCTCCCCTGCCACACTGGCTTCTGCACTCTCCTGCAGACATCCCACACAAGCTCCCCAAGGGCAGAACAGGCAGGACTGTGCTCAGAGGCTCTTGGCTCAGCAAGGGAGGAAAAAAAAAACAAAAATCAAGCAAGCAGACACTAATGTCTTATTTCTGAGGAAGCCAGTGTGACTAAAACAACTCCATACAGGTTTTCTGAGCCTGAGCCAAAGACTTATCTGCTACTTCTTTTCCCTCAGTACTCCTTTCCAGGACTTTTCAAACATTACTTTCTTTGGAGAAAGAACACAGATTAGATCAGAGCAGATCATTACATTGTCACTTTCTGGACAGTTGTTTTTTGTGCCCCCCTTTTTTTTAAAATGCAGCTCTAGCACATACTCAGTGTTTTGCAAGTTTTTTTTTTTTTTTTTTAAGTCTGTCTTGGCTGTTGTGAAGCTTTTTACCCCCTCCAGAAATACCAGAAGCACTCAGCACTGTAAGCATCTGGCTGCACAGAACTGGGCTTGTTCTGCCTTCCTCTCAGCTCAGGTTTTGGTCTAGTTTGACCTGAAGCCATCTTCAGAGGTGTGAATTATTTTTTTTGCAAGCTCCGCATGTATGTTTATTATATTTTAGCAAAGTGTCTGCAAACCTACACTAAGTGTGCATAAAAGGCAGTCCCCTTCACAAGCACATTATGATGCAATTTTATCTGGGCAGGCAGAGCTTTGAAATGCTTACGGGAGTTCTGAGGGTCGATAAAGATGAAGGGAAAGAAAAAATACTGTATTACTGAGTTGAGCAGGAGGTCCTAACCTGGTGTGTCGGGGAAACAGATGCCTGAGTGGAGCTGATCCCAGCAGTGACCAGGCACTGAGCAGTTTCCTAGAGCTGAGCACCAGCAGGGACAGGCACATCTGACAGCAGGGCAGGGCAGAGACCACCACCACATAAGGCAATGTGGATTTTACGGTTCCTCAAACTCCCTGGGACCTCCCAGCGTTTATCTTCTCCCAAATCCTTCTTCCTGTATTGCTCTTTACAACTGAAGGATTGGGAACTGTTTCTTGATGTTCCCAGAAAACACAGCCATGAAGAATGATGAAAGCAGAACCTCTGCTCAACCCTTGTTAAGTGCCCTTCTGGTTGACCCACTAAGGAAAAAGGTACTTTTAAAGTTCCCTCCGGCCATGCTTTGGTATGCCCAAGTGGGAATTTCACAGCTCGGTTCACTGTGGAAGACTCTTACAAAAGGCACACTGGTGGCAAGGTCAGCACAGGCTTCAGCACTTCTGGGGAGTGAGCACCCATTCAAGGTGAATGGGAGAAAGTTCCCATTCAATTCACATGCAAAGCCTGGTTAGGAATTTATCAGCTCATTAGCCTCTCCCAGCTCCACAGATGCTGCTGGAGGACCAGATGTTGTGAAAGCAGGACTTGTCTGGCTGGAACAGCCAGCTCCAGACTACTGGAAGAATGACTGGTGTTTTCAGCCAGGAAGCATGAAGTTATGCAGCTATTTGGAAATTTGCATTTAATTTACAGATTAAACAAATCTAAAAACCTCAAATATCTGATAAACAAAGTTTTGAGGGCAATTTCTCAGATTTAGAAAAATTGAGTTGACTTTTCATACTGAGGCCTCACCTCTAAAGACTCTCAGGAGGAGGAGATAGCTTCCTGCCCAGCTCTGTTCACACAGAGCAGACCAGAAAGGAGTCACACCACCAGTCACGGTGAACATGACCCACCAGTGTGCACGCTGAACTGGCTGGGGACATGTAATGGCTGCTATTGCTTTATTTTGAATTAAGGGACTCAAGTGATTCAAGGAATGCAGCCAGTTATTTTGGCAACATCAGGTCCTTCTCCAGCACTCTGCCTGCATCGGGAGTACAGTGAGATAGAGTCACCCAGATGAAAGCTGCTACATGAGAAGGTTTCATGAAGGAGCCACATTATTTTTAGCCGTCGGGATTCGTGCTTACCCTGGTGATCTGAATGTTGTTCAGTTGCTGTTGCCAGTGGAGAATCGTCTCCATCCTGTGCACCCACATGTTGATGTTTCCAACCAGGACAGACTTGCCGACCCGTTGAACCAAAGTGCAGAGGGACGTGTAGAGGGTCTGCAGCAATTCCCGTATTAGCCTGATGTTCTGCTGGTCTTCAAGGACTTTGGAGGAACAGGAAAGGTTAAAAATGGAAACTGCCCAAATGCTTTTCTGAATCTACATGATTTTCAGGGAAGAAAAAATTTACCTGCTCTAATCTCACAGGCCGAGAGAGCCAGCCTGTGCTTTTCTTTTGACAGAAAAGCACTTAAGCACAAGCCAAGCACAGCAGGTTAGAGAGCAGATGGAGATCTTCCCAGGATAATCAGATGAGGTACCCATCCTTTCTACAGCACTTCCCATTTCCATAGCTGGGAAACCAGCCAGCTTCCCCCTCCATTATGTGTAAAAGGTTATGTGTGTGCCTCTCCCCGACCACCCCTGCTGATGGGCAGTGAGATGCTCAGCATCTCCAGCCTCATCGTGCATGCACACCCCAGCAGGGTGCTCTCCATTCCCAGCGTTCAGTCAGAGCTAAAGCACCAGGAAGGGAAGCAGCACCTCTCAGCTGCAATCCAGCCCCACCAGGAGCCCTGGGAGGGGAAGACAGCCCTCGAGCTTTACTTTCCCCTGGAGGAGAGGGAACACTTGATATTGCAAACTGGAGACAGAGCAGCAGAGACTGCCGATGTGTCAGGCTGGGGGGCAGGAGCAGCTGCCTCTTCTGCAGTCAGAAATAGGACTCAGAAGGAGTGGTAGCGAGGGAAGTGGGAGAAGGAGGAATTGCCTCCCAGATACCTACCAAAATATGGAGATTTCTTCCCACTCCCCCCACTCTAGATAGTCCTTCAGTGACAAAAAGGAAAGTGGAACTGAGCTACAAAAATAAACAGGGGTGCCCCTCTTTGCCCATCTTACACTGGGTATTCCTGAGGACGTCATTCACGCTGAGTACACCAGATTAATTCCAACTCCTCCTCCCCCGCTTTGTTTCCATTTCTTACCTTTCTGCACCACTTTCTCCAAAATGTTCATGTAGTTTTTCTGGGCAATGCCACTCAGTGACGTCAGCTGAGACTTCGCTATCAGCTCCAGCAGCTGTGGATAAAAATAGAAGTGGCAAGCCTTAGAGAGCAGAGATACCTTTCTAATCTTAACTCCCATCACATGACACAGCAAAACAGCCCGGGCACTTGTTTGCTGCATGAAAATAAAAGGTAGATGGAGCAACAGCAAACTAATGCACGAGGGGGAAAAAAAGAGCAGAGGAGAAGTAATTAAATCCACATAGAAAGGGGTGGGGAAAAAAAAGGCATTCTAATGATACTTGGGAGAAAAACTTGGTTTCATGGCTCAGAGATGCAGGGAAACCACAGAGCAGCGCTCAGACTGACAGCATCTATTCACACCGAGGAACAATGAACGGTAGACGTCACCGTCCTTCGCCGGGGCATAAACAAGCAGTGTCATGAGGGAACACAAGCGAGCACTGGTTTGGATGGGGATGTTATTGATGGGGCAGTAATGAGAATCAGACCCTGCAATTTACGTCAAACGCCTTGGTTGTATGGGCTTTGTCAGAGCGCTGTCACCACAATGGAAAGGTTAAGGCCTGCATTAAAACCAAGCCGTTCCCCCACCTCTAACAACCCCCTATTCCCTCAACATTTCTTCCCCTCTGTGCCATTCTTGCAGCTGTAACAATCCCAAGCTATCCACCTTTCCCTGTTCGTCCTGTTTACTGCCCGTCAAACCATGGAAATCTCACTTTTACTTTCGATTGCGATTTGCTTCCTGTCACCGATCGCCTGACTCGTGTACTGCTGAATGCTGGATTTGGGCTGCAGTTGCTAAAGGCAGCGTTTCCCCTGGGACAGATGCCCTCTCCTCCCCGGGCTCTCTACTGGTGCAAGAAGAGTCGTGGAAGTTTCCTACAGGTCATGTTCTGCAGAACATGTGGCTTGTGATCTTCCAAGCCTTCCTCCCTTCCCCCAGCATTATATAAATACAGGCTGTCCACATGTCATCCCATTTGTTTTGGATGTACATAGCCTTCCGTTTTAATTTAGAAGGGAAAGGAAAAACCTTTTATGCTACAAATCAATCAACACATTACCACATGACTAGCTTATTAATCCTTTATCATCTGGAGCTACGGTATCCATTGCTGGCACCACAGAGAGTACAGAGAAGGTGCAACTACTTGTGTCAAGTAACAAAGATGTTTTTTGATAAGACTTGATAAGTCAGGAGCTGAACTGTTCGCCCCGTTTGAAGAATGACAGGAATGCATCCATAAAGTTACCGGCAGCCTGCCATGAAGCAGAGAGCTTGGGGAGAGGAATTATTGCAGTCGTTTGCCCATTCTGCTCATCTCAGGCACAAGCATGTGACTGTCAGTTAGAAGCTTGCTGAGAGTGAAGTTGCCTTCTTCAGTTTAACTTCCAGGCCAACACCATCACCAGACAGCTCTGAGTTTACATTCTATGAATATCTTACACCTCGCGTGATTGAAAGAAAGTAAGGAAAAAGGCTTGCACCAACTTCTGTGAAGGGCAGGCTGCCTAATTTCTTGCCTCATGTGGAGAAACAAGATACAGGAGAGCTGGATAGCGTTTGGTGCACTTAACAAGATGTCCCACTGATGCCTCTCAGCAAAATGAAGACCCCAGATGCTCTTCAAAACAAGGCAGTCTGCAAGATGCTTGCGAAGCCTTACATCTTTTCCTAATTTCTTGAAATACTGGAGGAAGTAGAAGAAACAGCATCCCGAAGTAACCTGCGATGCTCTGCTTACATTAACCTATTTAGCCTCCAGACCTTTGATTATAGTGACCAACTTGCCAGACTCCATCTGTACATTAGGCACACACGCACGCAGATCAGCTCTTGTGCACAAACAACTGCTGCCTCCAGATTGCACTGCTCAGGAACTGGCACAGGGACAGCTTCCTCCAGGCTGGGTGTTAGCAATGTTGTGCCCATCGCTGAAAACACTAAAATATACCCAGTGATAAGTATCACGTAATGCAGCACTGTAAGAGCTAGGAAAGTCAGAACCATTCTTTATGAGGATGGAAGATAAAAATCTCTGTTCCTTGAAGAACACTAAATTGGTACAAAATTAAGCTAGAAAAACAGACTCAAATTTGCCTTGCCTGGGTTTATCAAGGTTCAATTTATGTTCAGTGAACCAGCTCTGATGTCACGTGTCACCTCCCTTCCCCTGCAGCAATAAACACAGGATGAAATTCCATATGAAAACTATGTTGTGAATAGTTCTAGGACTACTCCACTCCCTAGTGACTGCTGGCTAGCCCTCCAAACCAAAAGGCATTTTTATTCCTCTGTCCTCATATAATAGATGTATAACAGGTAAGGGATATGGTTCAGACAGGCTCTGACCCATCCATGCCCCACACACCCCAGTAAATAGAGGGTCTTTTAGCACTGGCACAGCCCCAGAGTACAGCCTCATTTAATGGACTTCCAAATTTGGGTCTATGGCATGATACAAATCAATGTTGTCACTTGCATAATACAGACTGAAAGCAGACTGATGGGTTCAGATTAATGCTGAGTAGGGTAAAAACAGCAGAGAGCTGCAAGCATGTTTTGATGCTGTTGCATTAAGTCCAGCCCACACTCAGCTGAGAGGGACAGATGGTGGGGAGAGCACAAAGGGAAAGGTTAAGAGCAATTTTAAAAGGCCTGCTTTTCAAAAACACTGAGTAATTGCATTCCAGCTGATTTTAATTGGAGCTGGGAGTCTGTAACCCCTCCTGTAAAGAGGGCATTAGATCCCAATTCACTCTTTCAGATCCTCAGAAGTTGAAAAAGATGGGCTGTCAGCCTCTGCAGGAAACCCTTCCTGTCACCTTGCCACTATTTTGGGGGTCTGCAACAGCCAAGGAGGAAAGGCAAGAGATGCAGCAGGTTATTCCAGAGCATCTGCAGAGCTGGCAGGAGACAGCAGCTTCCACAGCATGGCAAGAGCCCGCTCTCCTCCCCATACCAAGAGGATGGGGTTCCAGCTGAAACCCCACCAAGAGTCAGTGCAGTGAGCCACATAGCACAAAGAGCACAACAGGCCTTCCTCCCCACAGGAAGGGGAGAAAAAAAGGAAACAAGTGACACACAGTAGGGAACACAGGCCCCAAAACTGTGTTGTTCTGTATTCATCAGAGTGCACATCGCTTAACAGGGACCCCACAAACAGCTAGTAACTTCTGCCATACTCCTGGTGTAGGCAATCCAGCCCCAAATGGCCCACAGAGCCAGAAAGGCCTGTGCTGCACTGAGGGTGTAACTTTGCCTCAAACCCAGCAATGCTTAGCAATAGTTAAAAATCACAAGCCTCAACCTGCTAGAGTATAAATCCACACTGGAATATCCCAAACACCTGTCATAGGTGAGGAGTACTCCATGTTGTGGGATCCCCCCAGCTACTCAGGGCTGGGGCTCCTCACACCTGAGCTGCTTAGAGAAACTTACTGCAATGAAAGTTTCCTCCTGTCACACCTTGTTCTCACAGCCCTTCACTTTTTTTGGCTGAAATGTCACACTGGCTGTAAGCTGGGAGGTAGAACAACAGCAGGGCGAACTGTAATGATTTGCAGTGCAGGTGCTGACAGATCTCCATGAGGCAGCATTGAGCTGATTCTTTCAGCACAGCATAAATCCAGGACTCCTGGAGCTAAGGGCTATAAAAACTTAAGAAGAAACAAATTTAAGAGACTACTTTAGCAGGCTGCATGCTGTCTAGATCATGTTATTCCAAGAGCTGTGCCCATGCAGCTCAACCTGACCTAAGCTTTTATGATCAGAAACAGCACCTTCCCTTGAGACATTACTACACAACCGTCATATGACAAATCTTTCTGAAGGAAGCAGCCTGCAAAGCCTCACTGTCATCTGAACAGAGTGTTCCCAGAGGAGAACCAACAACTTCTGGTCTGCAGGCACTCCTCTCTGCTTATATTGCGTACACTCACAGGAACACTTCAAGTCTGTTAATTCTGCAAGAGCAGAGAAGTCAGGACTGCTTCAATATGAAAAAGCTTGGATCTTCCGGATCAACCAACCACCTTCCTTATGAGCATTAAAGAGAGAACATTTTCCTGTAATGTGTATGTAGATGCTTTAGTTCAAACAGTCAAGCAAGGACCAGGTCATGGTAGTAATACCTGTACTTGTACTTCCAGCACTGTCAAAACAAGACTGATGTTGGAAGACTTCCCCTTCAGTTACATGAACTCACCAGCTGCAGCTGATGGTACCTGACCATGAAAAAAGTTTGACAAGCTTTCCAGTGCTCACACTTCCACTCCACCTGGAAGAACCCATTTTGTAACAAATCAGTGCCCTGTTAGGAACTAAGAACTTAATGTGGGAATATCTTAGATTTCTGTAAAACAACAAAATCAGTACTGAAAACACTACAGCACTTATGTTCTGATACATTCACAGGGAAAGGCTTTGAGAAAGGCAAGAGGAAGCTGATGGTCAGCCTGAAAGCTGATTTTGTTAACAGCAGTAACGTGTCTTATTTCCCTACTGATAAAGTTTGGGTATGGCCAGCAGAGTCCCAGGTCTATAAGTGTTTCTCTCCCTTCTTTCCCTGTGGGCATTCTCATCCTCATTCCAATTCAGCTTCCCTCCTTGGAAAGCATTTGCTTGATGCAGTAAATACTGTGACATTAATCAGATCCTCTGAGCAACGGGTGGAACCAGAGAGAACAAGGAGAGGGAGGGAAGGGAAAAAAACTCTGCCTGCCAATATTCAAGGCATTTTCCATGTGACAGATTGCTCATCTGTGTGCTCTAGGAGGCCTGCAATTTGCAAAGACCCATAAACAAGATCCACATCTAGGCAGAGCTTTTCATGAGTGAATCTGGCACATCAGGCATTTTATGAGCTACTAATCACCAGGGACTTGGCCGATACAACCCCTTCATTTAAGGAATCAGTTTTATATTTGATCCATGGTACCAGGTTTAATATCTTTTTTTTTTTTTATCTGCCAAACCACAAGTCAGCCTCAATTAGGAAGCTTCATACTTCTCTGTAATGCTGTATCCTTAGAACTACTTAGCCTTAAAAACTCAATTTGTAGAAACAAGGATACATATTGACTTCCATACAGAACACAGCTATTTGGGACACACGGCAGGTTTGGTATGCTTTTATGAAGAAGTCCTCATAGGAAAAATGGAGAAAAGTCAGCCTGAGCATCCCACCAGGCTGTACCAACTACACTGAAATCCGAGTTTGCTCTTCAAGAAATTTCATGGGCCTCCTGCCCAGTCACTGCAGCCCTGTGTGAGATAACTGTCACATTGTGTGAGCAGCAGGAGCCCATCACATGGCAGAGCCTGACCTAAGGCTGGACTTAGCACAAGTCTCCAGAGTTTTTCATGGTCATAAGGTAAAAAATCCACCAAGGTGATCCTTGGAGCACCAAATACATGTTTTATTTTTCTTTCTTTACATTTAAAAGGTTATTGCCTTGGCACAAACTAACTGCCCTGAGGATGACATGGTGGTGTATATATCCAGTACCAGAAAACAGTGAGCATCTGTCCTGGCAACCACCTTCTCTGTGCAAGCAGGAAAACAAGCTGTCCCAGGACTCACAGAGCTGGGGAAGCCTGAATTTCAATGGACTCATGTCCTGCTTTTCCTCTGGCATCATCCCCACTCCTCACCACCACCGTGGCACTTCACCCAAGGAATTACCATTTTCCTTCCTGCACTGTGGGTAGGTAATCACCCCCCAGTGCCCGTACCCTTCCCAGGATGACAGGGTTTTCACAAGCTCCTGGTCCCCTACCCAGAAGGTGAACTAAGGTGAACCTGCTCAGATCATTTCTTCCTGACTTTACAGGACACTTGACTCAAAGGGAAAGCAACACTGCTGCTTGCTTCAGAACCTAAAACCTAAACAGCTGGTGCCTCAACAGTGATTAACAGCTGACGAAATGTGAAAAGGAGCTGTTTATAAACAGCCTCAAGCTAATAACAGGGTTTTTTAAAGCTTATTAAATTCCAAGACTTGATAAGCATTCTGAAATGTGAGATCAATTTGCAGATCACATATGCATAAACATACAACCATCTGCAGCCCTTAGGATAGGGGATACCCCAGAACACCACCATTTCTTGGTAAGCCAGAGGGAAATGAGAAGCCCTGATTTGTTACGGTAAGTCAGATTATGAGGAACCTAGACGGAAACCTGGGGTTGACAACTCCCACCAACTGAAAGCATCAGGGCTAACAGAATGCTTCACCCACTGAAACTGTTGCTGCTCATACAGGATTAAGAGCAACCATGATCCTCAAGTCCTTCATTTCAACTTCTGAGGTTCAGCCCATCTTCTCATTCCCAAAACACTCAGCTCCCCAGGTCTCTCCTTCAACACTTCACAGGATGCCACCCCCCATCAGCACTCATGCTGGCAGGTATCTCAGCCTCCTGTGCAAAAAGAGGTCCCCACTGTTCTGTGGCCTCTGCAGAGCCCATGCTCCTCCTGGAACTATAGGGACTGCATTTGGAAACAGGACTTAAAATACAGTAATTAGAAACAGCAACTTGCTTTTTCTTCTCCAACATGAATTTTATACGTAACTGAAATTATGTATTGCCTGCAACTATCAACTCTTCATTATATCTTAAAATATTAGGATTGCTGGAATAAGGATGGCCTACCATCTTTTACATCACTACCACATCCCTCTCTCTTCATCTCAACAGATCTGAGCGTAGGTTTGGGGGTCTATCCACACATTTTCCATCAAGTACTTGACATAGCAAAGCCCAACATCCCCACGTGCACCTCTCTTCTTTGCTGGTGCTTCCCATCACCTGATGGATGCTCAGTTCAGAACCCTCCCCACCACCACAGCAAGATAAGCCCTGGCCTTTCACTCACCCTCACAACATAGTTGAATCTCCTGGAGTCCAGGATAGCACTGGAGAAGTCAAGTCTGTTGAAGGCTTCTCCCAAGGTGCAGTAACCATGGCGCTAAGAAAAAAAAACAGTCTGGGTCATGTTTTGGCAGACAAGAATCCAGACAGCATCAGGAAGACGTGACCCAGGGGAACTCAATTTAGCAAGCTCCTGGGTACAAAGCATGGGACTCGCTCACAGCCAGAGGAGGCAGTCCCATCTCCCATGGAGCCGTACTTACTGACGTCAAGAGTGGGCACGGTTCAATGTAGGTTACGGTATTTTCCCAAAAGTGACATGGGCTCTATTCATGACCCTTAGATAGCTCAGATCCATCCCTCCAGAATTTACGAGGGAGAATGAGTCTGACATTCCTGGGGCTCAACATACAGCCCAAGTTCACAGAGGGTGGTTTCATGCAGCCACTTCCCTCCACGAGCCCAAGCGAGCCATTGTGATGAATTCCAATGATTTTCCATGTTAGGACTGTGCTGGGTGAAGGCCAAGAACAGTATTATGGCTTGGTCCGCAAATGGCTTTTTTTTAAAAAAAACTGAGGGAAGCAAACAAGTCATATTTTAAACACGCATATAGAGACTTGCACAGCAAGCCCTGGCTCCCTGATTAGGGCTTAAAATCATTACTGCAATTCCAACCACAAGCCAGATCTTCCACTTATCTCTTAAGAGCTTCTGCTGATTTGTATCAGCTCGCTATCTTTCAGTGCGGAAAAAGTACAAAAGGGAACAGACAACCTAAGGTCGCACTCACCTCTTTTGTGCTCCCCTTATGAACATAGATCCACTTTTCTTGGTGGAAATCTGTTTAAAAAACACATTTTGCTCAGTTAATCTTCTACTCTGCAGAGGGCTGGATCTCTGTTCTGCTCACACTGCTCGCTGCCCTTTTATCACAAAGGGAGTTTTTTTTGTGTTTACACTGCTGAACTTGAAACCAAAACTAGCAACTTGCTGAGCTGCTTTGTTTCCATACTCCTTCATTTGAGACGACAGCCCTGAGCCTTAAAAAGGGTTTATGTTTCAGTGACAGAGCTCAGGACTGTAAATGTTTAATCTGCCAGCTACAGATATACCATAGCACCTCCTCTTCTTTGGTACCAAACAGAAAGCGTGGCTGACAGCCAGGTTCTGTTGTTATTGATTTTATTAACTATTCATTACCTTGGATACAGGCTTGGGATTGAATATCAAAATTGAAGTTGAGCAAAAATGTCATGAGACATCAGGCATGTGGGAGAGAGCTTTTAGCAGTGAGGTCAGGCTCAGAGGAGCATGCTTATGCTTGCGGCTAACTTGCTATTTGGGACCAAAATTTTCCTATTTCTAATTGCCCCTCCCTTCCCTCAGAGATAGGAGTTGTCCCATCTGTCCCCCAAAATAGCCTCCCCGTACCCACCTCATGCTGCTCACTCAGTTTGCAGGGAAGTCCTCACTGTAACAGCAGTTACGTGGCTCAGCCCTTTTCCCTCCCAACTTCCACATGGGCTCTTGACCCTTCTTTCACACCCACTGGCAATTCAACAGCTAATATGAATAAGAAAACTCCATCCTACAAGGCTTCTTGCCTTGAAGGACATGCTGTGCTCCTGGAACCCTTTTCCACCTCAGGACACAGTGATGTACGTCTGCCTGGTACTGAGAGCCCCAGGACAAACCCAGCCTCAGCTGCAGACATGCAGATCCTGCATCAAGCCCTTTTCAAGGGGTAGGTCACAGCAGAACCCAGCCAAAAACTGTCATGGTAACATTTGTTTGTTCACACAGAGAACCGAATGCACAGAGGGGCCAGCTTTTGGCATCTGCTTCCAAAATCCTGGGGGATACACAGTGAGCTAATACTAGTGTGGGAATGGTAACTCATTTCCTCTGTGTATGTTTACATTTGGAGCCTTCGCTAACTCCAGTACCTATCTCGCAATCGGACCAACGCGGGACTTGCAGTCCCTACAGGATCCCCACGTTATCCCCCGGGGTGCCATCTGAGACCCCGGCCGCTCGCTGTGTGCGGGAAGGTCTCAAACCTCCCATTGTTTTGAGCAAGCTGAAGTCTCAGTTCATTTTTCACCCACTCCGTGCGCAGAGATACAATCAAAGCTCAAGTTCAGGCTTATAGCCTCCAGTGATGTCGATTAGAGCTCTGCATGCATAGGGAAGGAAAAATAAATTTAGCCTGTTGTGCATGAGGAAGTCTACAGGGGGAAAAAACTGGAACTGGTTCATTTGAATGTACCATAGGAAAAAATTACCCTCCTTCTGACAAATACAAATGACAAAAATTTGAACACAACAAGTACAACTCCTCAGAGCAGGGATTACTAACAGGGGCATAAATCTTCACATTAAGCTGTATCCAAGTTCTCTACTTAAGTCAAACATGGGCGCAAAGCCCTCTGAGATAGTTTGGAAGACTTCTCAAGCACCATCCAAAAAACCCATAGATCTGAAGCATTTTCCATTCTCCCCCTGCAACAACTTAGTTTAAAAAAAAAAAAAATGCCCAAGCAGACATCTTACACTGAATCTTGGCTTTGTTATTCAGCAGGTCCTTTTTCCTCTTCTTGGCAGCAACATCATAGTTGAGGCTGTTGAAGAGATTCTCTTTGTTGTGATCTTCCTTTTTACAAAAGCTGTGAATGATACAAAGCAAGGATTCTATTTATTTCTGCAGTCTGCTGAATACTATGCTTCCTGTGAGGAGAGAAAACACAGGTTTTCATTACAAATCCTGGAGCTACCTCGTTGCAGGCCATTCCAGAGGCTGCACGCAGGTTTTGCATCCAATAATGTTATTTTTAAATGAGCCTCCAGTGCCCCATCTCCGTGCTGGAGGAAACACACATAACAGAGCAGGCAGAGCACATCAGTGCTGGGGCACTGTCGGGCAGCAGTTTTTTCCTCCCTTTAACCTGTTTCTGTGCTTAAGTAACACCACTTCCTCCTACTGTAGGTAGCAGATCCCTGAGACAGATTTCTATGCCAGGACGTATTTAGACATCTGACGACACATACATGCACACAAAGTATTAACAGAGTCCCTACAAAACATTCTGCTTTCAAGCTTACAGGAAAAGCTCAGCTGAGCTTCAGACTTAACCGGTGGTTTTCCAAACCCCGCAGAGCAGTGGCTGTACAAATTAACAGCTAGGATCTCTCATCTAAGACCTCATCTTCTGTATTTGCTGGAGCTTTGCTTTATCATTAGCCAAGGGAGCTGTAACCACTTATTTTCTTTGAGGGCAATGAGAGGCTAAACGAGTGCATCGAGATCACCGCATTGTGCAGGCCTGCAGATCAGCAGATCCAAGTAGCAATGTGAAACTGAGAAGTCCTTGGGCAGCCGCAGTGCAGAGCCCGGGGGTGGGCAGGGGAAGGCAGCACTGTCCAGGAGCTCTTGGCTCTAGTTCTGGTCCCCCACCAGAGCCCCCACACACCGGGGGTGCAGGGATGCCCCACAGGTGCTGGAAAAAACAAGCAACGCAGCTGAGAGATGAAAAAGAGCCACCCCCACTGCTCCAGCAGCTTGCAAAGGATGGGAGACAGCTGCCTACAGACCCAAACCCAAAGAAGGGTCTCAGGCAGCTCACCTGTGGCAGCACTAGCCCGGGACACCCCTGGAGCTCTGGCTGCTGCTGCAACCCACTGCTGCTTGCGGTGCCGAGCTTCCTGTGCTGCAGCCGCAAGGACCCCTCCGCAGCCAGGCTGCTTCCTCCACAGCCCTCTTGTTTACACTCCTCAGCCTCAAAAGAAACACGAGCAGCACACAGCCTTGCTCACACCTGACAGCCATTCAGCACATGAAACCTGCAGGACAAGGCTCCTCACTTCTCCCCCCACTCAATCTGATCACCAGCCCAAGGCTGCAGCCGGGAGAAGGAGGTTGGTGGCTGTCAGCAGGGTCACACCACCAGGACGGACAGGGAAACAAATGCAGGTGGACAACGCTCACAGCCTGGGGAACAGGATGCTTCCACCAGCTGAACTGGGCAGTCCCCAGGGCCAGAAGCTAGACGTGAGAGCAAAACATCTCGGCTGCTCGCTTCCCCTATCCACACTGCTTCATGCTGGGGGACCAAAACCAAGCAGAACACGGCAGTCAAAAACATTTTTGAGAAGTTCAAGCTCCTGCTTTATCAAAGCTGCACAAAAATCAGGAGTGGGCCAGACTAACATGCCCAGCACAGCAGCAGAATTCAAGCCTAAGAGCACAAGAGATCTGCTTTAAATCTGACATGTCAACAGCACACCCTGGGCTGTTGACTTCCTACTGAATGACTCTGTAACCCGAAGCCTTCAAAACAGCAGCAGTGGACGGATTCCAGCATGGGAGGCAGATTATTCCCCTGTTTGTGTATTGACAGATTTCCATATTGTTCTCCAAGGAGACCTGACAGGTTCAACGGTCAGGCACCAGGACCTCACACCACCAGGACCTCAGTCCAGGACCCTCCTCACTTTTTGAGGAGGAAGATGCCTAAACCCAGGCCAAACCTCAGTATTCCCAACGCTGTAACTCCTGCCAGCCAGACATTTTTCTACCTATTTACAAAATAGATGTTTTGCATTCTAAACTTGAATTAGAGCTTGCACAAAGGAGGGAAAGAAAGAACCATCGCGTAAGCCTCCTTGCACAACAGGATCTCATCTGTGGCTCACAGCAAATCCCCCTTTGCTCCAAGCCACTGTCATGTACATTCCTGTCCCCTCGCAGCCAACAAGCCCAGACCTCACGGGGCAGAGCTGAGAACGAGACATAGCTCTGCAGGAAAAGGGTGGTTTTGACAGGGGTGATCTGGCCAGGGACCATTATGCCCGTACCGCTACCGAGGCTTCCTGCCCTCAACCACGCAGTTTTGCAGAGCTTAAACCATCCCGGGGGCTTTAGTCCTTCTGCAGGCAGATTAATCAAACCGCACATAAGGCAAGCTTTTCATAATCTGGGGGAAGATTTATGGCTTCAGACACATCATACTTCTCCAGCTCGGGAACCGGGCAGCCTAAGGAAGCGCTTGCTGCTGCAGAAGGAGGGAGGGAGGGCAGGTTACCTCCAGAGCTCCCCGGTGAAGGAAGGTAGCACGTAGCCAGGAGATTTTCAGTGGCACTGCTTCAGGGCACAACTCCCGATGCCACGGGGGGCAGTGAGCATTTTGACATTTCCTTCACTATGAGCAGGCTGAGGAATAAAAGGCTGCCGCTGCCCAGCCTGTTTCCGAATTACAGCATGCCCCAGAGCAGCATTACATGAGAGCTTTGCAGCTCTATTTCTGCAGGAGACAAGCCTCAGGTGTTGGCGCAGCCCACTGCCCCAGCCCACCACGTACAGCCTCAGGGGACCCGGAGCCGCTTTGCCCCCCCGGCCCCAGCACCGGGGGAGCCAGGCCGCGGATTCAGGCTGTATTTATCTCCCGTGCTGCAGAACGCTGCCTGGTGACTCAGGGCTGACTTACAGCATGTGACGAAGCCGGGAGCCTGCGCGGCTCCGGCAGGGTTTTAGGAGAAGGGGAAGCTCCGACAGCCCCAGGTGGGGCTCAGCACCTCTCTAAGCGGCTCCAGGATTAAACCCTGCCCTAAACACCCCCAAAATCACCCCCCCCCGACCCTCTAGCACCCTAACCGAGCCCCCCAGGCGGCCGAGGGGGGTTTTTCCCCGAAGGGCGATGGGTCGAGCCCCCGGTTCCCCACCCCATACCCACCCCCTATAACCCGCAGACCCCGGTGACCCTCCAGCAACCCCAAATCGCCGCCGCCGTCCACTTTGGGGTCCCCCCCGGTCCCCCCGGGGGCCGTAACGGCGGCGCCCCGCACTCTGCGCCCCCTCGTGGCGGTTGGGGCCGGGACCGGGACCCACACCGGGGCCGGGGCCAGGACCGCGGCCGGTGCCGGTACCTGCTGATGTCGCCGACGAAGCCGCCGCTCTTCTCGTCAAGGAAGCGCGTCCAGCCGTCGGCCGTCTTCACCCAGCTCTGCCCGGGGGAGCGCCAGTCCTGCCCCAGGAATGGCATGGCGGCGGGGATGGGATCGGGCGGGATCGGGGCGGGTGGGACCGGGTCGTGCCAGCGGGGAGCTGCCGGGATCGGGATCGCGATCGGTCTCGGGTCCGTCGGGGTCCGGCTGCGGGCGCGGCGGCGCCGGGCGCTCTTTATGGGCGGCGCGCGCCGTGTTGCCGGAAGCGCGGCGCTGGCCCGGCCCCGCCGCTGCCGCACGTGGCCGTGTTTATGGGCAACGCCCCTCCCGGGGGCGGGGCCAGCGCCGCGCCGAGACACGCCCCCCGATCCTGCAAAGCCACGCCCACTCGCCTCAACGCCACGCCCACTCGCCTCAACGCCCCTCCCCTTTTGGGCGCGTGTCGTGTGCATCGTGACAGGGTCCGGAGGGCTGGGGAAGCGCTGCGAGATCGCCTGGTCCGACCATCCCCTGCCACCCGTGTCACCCTCTGAACCCTGTCCCTGAGCACCACGTCCTTGAACACCCCCAGGGACGGTGACGCCACCACCTCCCTGGGCAACCCGTCCCAATGCCTGACTGCTCCTTCTGAGAAGAAATGTCTCCTCATTTCCCACCTGAACCTCTCCTGGCACAACCTGAGGCCATTCCCTCTAGTCCTATCACTAGGTACCTGTGAGAAGAGGCCGACCCCCAGCTCCCCACAGCTTCCTTTCAGGCAGTTGCAGAGAGCAATGAGGTCTGCCCTGAGCCTCCTCTTCTCCAGACCAAACGCCCCCAGTGCCCTCAGCCGCCCCTCACAGGACTTGTGCTCCAGGCCCTTCACCAGCTTCGTTGCCCTTCTCTGGACACACTCCAGGGCCTCGATGTCCTTCTGGTACTGAGGAGCCCAAAGCTGAACACAGCACTCGAGGTGCGGCCTCACAGAGAAGATTATATACAGAATGTTTTCTAACTGTATGTTTCTTACATTTGTATTTTGTATCACCACGTTATATTTGATGTATGTGTGTTTTATGCATGTATGTTTCATATATGCATGTTTGCATATGCATTATATATATATATACATACAGCTGTTTATATAATTCTATATAGGTGAATATTCATAACACAAATATTTAAAGCCCAAGATTACATATGACAATATGTATGGACATCTATAAACACAGCTCATTGGGTACTTGTTAGCAGAGGCGTTATGGAACATTAAAACTTGCCGCCTTGCACTCAAGCCTGGGCAGGGTGGTGCACTGACAGGCACCACAGCTCGTTTTGCAGACGCAGGGCACTTGGTACAGGTATTGCGACGGAGCTGCCCGGTGCTGTGCTGCACCCACCTCCACACAGGGATTTCGTGGTAGTGGGGATGGAGCCACTGCTTTGCTCCTCAGGCCAAGGGAATGAGTGAGCAACAGGCGCGTGGGCTGGGGAGGATCAGCTGCCCTAATCCAGCCTGCGCTGCCCATGCTCCCTGGCTGTGCTGCTCACTGCTCCGGGCATCTGGCGCTTGCTAGTGCCAGTGCTGTGCATTCACCCTGGATGAGGATGCAGATAACAGCGTTGAAGCCCTGGGGATGCTGTGCAGGTAGTGAGTGGTGCTGGATGCCTGCAGCATCTGCACGCTGCTTGCACCCGCACAGCAGGGCAGAAAGTGCTCGAGAGCTGTGGCATGCCAGAGCACAGGCAGAAACTAAAAGGCAAGTGCAAGGGCACCAGACCAAGCTCTCTGGGGCAGCAAAACCTTTTCCTTCTGGGCAGTGCCAGCTATATTTTGTGTGAGGGGGATATCATTTAAGCCGTAAGAATGCTTGAAGCTGCAAAACAATTTTTGAGTGGGTTTCTTGGGTGATTCAAGCATCTTGTACCTTTGACAATTGAGCAAATTTGCAATAGCAGCACTGCAGGCAACGCTGCCCTCCATCTGCAAGGCATCCCTGGGGGGGTGGAGGCTGCAGGGGCTGAGTCCACTCAGAGTGAGGACTGCTCTTAACAGTGGGACCATCTCTGTGTGCCCCAGTGTCTGCGTTGCCTGCGTCCTGCCCAGATGAGTTCAGGCAGTTGGGTCCATGCCAGTGGAAATACCATCATCCTTCTAATGAGGGTCACTTGGCATCTGCACTGTAGGTCAGGTTCAGTCCGCAGGAAGGGACGGAGAGAGCAATGGGTGGTAGGGAAAGCAGACACAGACTGATTTGTCCTGTCTCTTTTAAAAGCCATTGTGGTCTGGCTGATAACCCATAACAGGTAGCTCATGCACTACAACTCTCCCTTGGTCCTCTGGATGTTGGTGTTCAGGAGTTAGGTTTTGTCCAGAGCTCGTACATCTATAACTGATGGTTATAGATGTACGAAAATGCACAGAAGTGCTGCCTGGTGTTCACAAGGAGCCTCCTGTGTGCCAGTTTGTGCCCATTGCATCCTGCCCTGGCACTGGGCACCACTGAAAAGAGCCTGGCTCTTCTCTTTGCACCCTGCCTTCAGCTATTTGTACACGTTGATGGAATCCCCCCAGAGCCTCCTCTGCTCCAGGCTGAACGCTCCCAGCTCCCTCTCTCAGCATCTCCTCATAGGAGAGGTGCTCTAAAAGCAGCCTATCCAAAAGCATCAAAGCAGCCTCTTGTACCTCCTCGTAGAGATCACACACCCCAAAAAATTTTAACTTAAACCTTTAACTGCACAGCCTGGGGGCAGCTGGCAAGGACTTCCTCACAGTGGCACCTCAACTTGTACCTGTGGGTACACAGTCAGCACCTACAGACACCGCAGGGCCAAGCTAACACTAGAGATCAGCTCCGAGAGAGGAGATTGGCACCGAGGCAGCGCATGAGGATGTTGCGTGAGGGCAGTGTGTGACAAAACCCAGCAGCATTGTTTCACAGAAGTGCAGCAGGCAAGTGCCTGTTGGCCGTGAGTCACTCGAGTTCCCGCAGGTAAGTGGGCTTTGGGGGAATCGCTGATGTGGCAATCCTGTCATGAGCAGGGTAATCATGTCTGAACCAAAACCAGGAACCCTCTTTCAGAGCAGACTCTGGGCAGCAAACCCTATTGCAATGTGAACGGCTGCTTCCCCAGGAAAAGCGAGGAGTTTGCGGTGGCATATAGGTGAGGGCCTGGTGTGTGTTAGGGGATCCTGCCCACGCCACAAGCTGGTCCCACCACCCGTTGGGGAGAGGCGAGGAACTCATGCTTGGCTGCACAGGCACCTCACAACTGCCTGGAAAATGCTCCACGTGCAGCTCCTGGTGGACATTTCTCCAGAGGGACTGGCCTGGAGGCCACCCAGGGCTGAGTCAACCAGCCATGGCAGGAGCTTTTCTCATGGAGTCACAGTCACAGGATAGCCGAGGTTGGCAGGGCCCTCTGAATTTCATCTGGTCCAACCCCCCCTGCTGAGCAGGGTCACACAGAGCACAATGCACAAGATGGCATCCAGGTGGGTTTTGGATATCTCCAGAGAAGGAGACTCCACAGCCTCTCTGGGCAGCCTGTCCCAGTGCTCTGTCACCTCCCAGGAAAGAAGTGCCCCCTTGTATTCAGCCAGAACCTCCTGTGCTTCAGTTTGTGCCCGTTGCCTCATTCTGTCACTGGGCACAGCTGAAAAAAGACCGGCTCCGTCCTCTCAACACCGTCCCCTCAGATATTTATACACATTGATGAGGTGTCCCCTCCGTCTTCTCTTTTCCAGGCCAAACAGCCCCAGCTCTCTCAGCCCATCCTCACATGACAGGTGCTCCTGTACCCAAATTATCTTAGTATCTCACAGGCCTGTGCCACAGGGATGCTCCACAGGAGCTGGTTTTCCCGTGGGAGCCGGGGACAGCCACCTCACTGAGGGCTGAGGCAGCCTTGGTTGCTTCCCGAGGGCTGGGACAAGCCTCAGCAGCTCCACAAACCCTCCTCCCCGCGGGGCACTGAGTCCTGCCTGCGAGGTGGGCAGAGCGCAGGTCGGACATAACGCCCATGGTGCCCGGCAGCACATGCAGTTCTCATCTTCAAAGCATTACCTGGTGGGAATTAATCCTCATACCAGGCACGAGTCTCATGACACCTCGCTCGGCAAAGAGAAAGAGTTAATGACGTGGTGAAGGCCCGTCAAAGGGTGAGCGAGGTCACAGCAGGGATGAAGTCACCGCAGTTCCTGCCTGCCTGTCCCGTGACCGTCAGACCTTGTGTACTCATCAGGTTGGCAGCCGGCAGCTCCGGCAGTGCAGGATCCAGTCTCCTTGGTGGCAGCGGTCCTGCAGCCCATGAGGAGGTGCTGGGCATTGCTCACCCTCGGCAGCTGGGATCAGCGCGGGTTTTCCCCGGCGAGTCACCGGGTGTGTCCTGTGATGCTCGCACAGCCTGGCAGGAGGAGATGGCCAAGCTGAGGATGCTGAAAGGCTGAGGGAATTGGCTCCCAGTGGGATCTGGTGCCAAATGTTTCCTTTGTCACCTTTGGACTGAAGATTTCCACCTTCTGGATGGGGTCTTGGTGGTGGATTTGGGGGCAAGAGGGCTGTTGGTGTGCATCTCTAGAGAGGACTCAAGGGCAAGGTTCTCCATCTCCTTGGGAGAAGCCCACCCTGCTGTGAAGCAGGAGCAGAGGCTCTGTAGGAACCAGAGGGCACTGAACACCACAGCATCCTGGGCAAACACCTGCAACCAGCTGTGGTGCAAAAACTCCAAAGTAAGCAGCCTTCAGGGAAAAAAAAATATATATAAAATGAAACAACGCCCTTGATTTACCTCAGTTGAAAGAAACGTGCCCCGCAACACAGAGTGATGTGGCTAGGACAGATAACACGGAGGAGAAAGCCGCAGAAGTACTGGCAGTTCCCCACGCAGGCAGGACAAGCAGCAGGGTGCTGTCTGAAACCGGCCAGCAGCAAAACAATGTCAGCAAACTGGCTGGGAAGAGGCACAGCCCCAGGGGCATGTGCCTTGTAGAAGGAATTAGAAGGGTATCCAGGAATTCTTGCTTGCTGGGCACGACACAGCTAATAGCAGGAGTGATTTGATTTCACGGAAAATACACCTTTTCCATCTCAGAGGGTGTCTCCTCCTCCTGCCTGCTGGGTTCAGCCCAGGGTTTTGTAGCCAGGAGCTGTTAGTGCTTGACACTCACTCCCACAAGGGAGAAGAGCAGAAGCAGAGCACTGGGGTGGCAAACAGCCAGCAGTGCCTGCACCGAGCCTGGGTGATGGTCCTGAAGGGAGCTGGTTTCTCTGTGGGACAGCAAAGCACCAAAGCACACACTGGGTCAGCTGCTGGGGCTGCACCACAGACGCTGGGGGAGCAAAGGGCACCCAAAGGTGCTGAGCCCCTCACACCTGTGAAAATGAAGTCAGTAGCAGGGTTGGTTTGGGCAGGCTTTGTAGTGTGGGTCATGGCTGACTTGCTAGCATAACCAATAATCTCCTGTAATTACCCTGGGGATGTCCCACAGTGGCCATGCCCTTTGTCTCTCCTGTCCTTGTGGCACATCCTGCTGCTATTGGCATGCTGTGGTGTTTTCTGTGGCTTTTGGGGCTGATGTTAGGTGGCCCTCTGTGCATTGCTGCCTGGTTGCCTGCAGTCTCAGGGGACCCAGCTTGGTGACCCAGATTCTCCTCTGTATGCCCACTGCTCTTTTCCTCTGGCTGCCTGTTACCACTGGGGATTCAGTTTTGCAGCTTCCTCGTGTTTTCCTTTTCCTGCCTCCTAAAGCCTTCAGAGATGGAAGGATGGCACTGTTCAAGGGCAAAGCCTGCTGCCGAGGATGGACAACCTTACAGTCTTACAAGGAAGGTGAGGACACAGACGGAGGGAACAGAGTGTGAAATTTCCACCCTTCTGTCTGCCCCGCAGCCTGGAGAATGCAGCTGTTTCCATTGCGTGGAGGCAGGGCACTTTCCGAAGGTGGACACAGGCAAGGTCTGGGAAGGTGCCAGGGGGTTGCAGCCCTGCCCATAGGGCACGCTGCCCACTCTGAGCCTCCCTTTGACACGATGAGGGGAGCAACCTGAGGGTAAGCCCTTCCTGCTGGACCACAGACCACATCTACCCTGTCCCACAGGCTCAGGAAGGAGTTGTTTTTCTCACCAGCGTTAAGCAAATGCAGATTTCATGGCTGTGCTGTAAAAGCCACTGCAAGGGAAGCAGATCAGGAAATAGTTCCTGGCTGGATTTGGCCATGTCCCTTTGCTGATCCTCTTGCCTCTTGTGTGTTTCTAACACGAAGGCTAACCCAGAGCTACCCATTTGACAAGACAGCTCTGCTCTGCATCAACAGCTGCTTTCCACAAAAGCCAAAGCCTTGGCCACTCGGTCTCCATAAAGAACCCACAAAATTTTCTCGGGATGCGTGCCTCCACGTCTGCAGCAGGCTCTAGCCTGGGTCACTCTGTATTTTGCTTACCTAAATATGACCCCGACAGCATCAGTGGGATGCAAGGAGCATCACTGCCTGACGGGGAGCGTGGTACCAAGCTGCCTGGGGCCAGCAGGCTCTGGTGGGTGGCCAGCGAATGACACAGCCACGGGAGCCAACTGCAAAGGGCAGTGGGACAATTTGCTGTATAAAAGCTCCCATGAGTGGGGGAGCGTCGTTATTAGAGATTTCCGATTCTGACTGTTGGTAGGATACACAACTTTTCCTAAACACAGCCTGTCCAGCTGCATTCCTGAAGCACACATTCTTTGCCTGCCTAGCTCGACCAGAGCGTGGCCAGGAATAGCGCTGTGGCTTCGCGTGGGACCTCTCCCAAACACATCTCTAACTGAACAGGGCCACTTGGCCCGTGTGCTTGAACTTGGACCAGGCAAGAAGGAGAATTGTAATTACCATTTTTTGGCCTTTTTTTTTTTACCCATTGCTATCTATTCTTTATCCTTCACATCTAAGACTTATACTTTCAACCTTTCAACCTCGTTTTCTGTTTCTTGAGCATCTGATGGCTGCTGTGCAGGTACTGCTGCTCTCTGCGGTGCTGTGCACTGGTGCTGGTGAGGGGGGACAGCAGAGCAGCCTTCTTGGGTTCACATGGTTAAGACCTGTTGCTGTGCAGTAAGAATTCCAGTCTCTAAAGCTACATAGCTGGGATTCAGCTGGCTACTTGTAGCCACAAAGAATGCTTGGCTGGGAGGGCGACTGCCTGCTTTCTGATTTTTATTGTAAGCCTTGTGATAGCTGGCGTGCTTTTTTGAGAGCCCCACTTTCTGGAGCATAGTTTTGGGGTGAGAAGCTCAGCTTTTGGTTTAAACCAGAATGCACATTTGCAGCCCTGACAGTTTCAGGGAGATGTTGCAAGGTTTGTGCTGTGTGTTCACCCATGACTGAAAATGCAAGAGGCAAATGCAAAACACTCAGTGCTTTGGTCAAGAAGCCAATAATATATATATATATATTTAAGACTAAGCTGTGTTTTTTTGAGTACTTGGCACTGGCAATCCCGTGGAGAGAAGTCATTGTGCCAGGCCTTTTTGTTATGGAGAGGCTGCCCATAGTTTTGAGATCTAGGACTGCAGGAATCTAAGTGCCCTGGCACAGGCGACAAGTTCTCCCCTTTGCCCTCAGGAGGTGCTGAGCAGGGCAGAGTGCGGTGCTGGGCTGACCAGCCACCATTCCTGCCCAGCACCTTTCAGAGGGAGGAGGCACGAGATCAGTTTGGCTCCTTTCCCTTGCCTTGCTTATCACTGCCCACAGACAACTTTAATGCCAGCGCTCTTAATCTAAATCCATACAAGTGAGACATTTTTATAACCTTTTTCTTTTTTTGATGACCAGTTGCGTGAAAGAGAAATGCTGCTTTCTGATCAGCCCTACTGCTGAAGACCACGGAGCCTCTGAGCTTGTCCCTTCCAGCAGATAACATGAAGACATCTCTGAAGGGCTTTGGCTTCGCCCCATCAGGCTTGCTGTAGCTCCAGCAGAGGCAAAGAGTTTGTAGCTCAGCAACCACAGCTTTTAATTCTCCTTCTGTGCTTCTCTTTGCTGTGAGCAGACGTAATCACAGCGGTCAGTCCTTCCCTTCAGCTTCCCCCTTGCTGCCTTGTGATGTTTACGTGGTGCGTAGTGTTCTGCAAGCTTCAGATAAACAGAAATAAAAATCAGTGTTGGTTTGCTTTGTAAGAATAACCCCTGGAGTCAGCAGCCACTCACTGGTTGTAACCTTTAACTCTCACACCAGGAAGTGACTTTATAGAGGAAACAAACAGTATCGACTTCGGGTTCCCATGTGTCACACTGTTTTCACATGAAAGCATGAGCAAAGTGAAGGCAGCACGGGAATGAAGCAATAAAGCATCTGGGCTTTCTTGGCCAGGAATGGAATAAAGCGTGCCTGATTTTTCCAGGAAGCAAGTGGATTTGCAGAGAAAGTGCCAAGGAGTCACAGCAGCATCTTTGTTATTACAAGGATGGGATTTTCAGCACACACTGTGCCGAAATGATGATGGGCAGCTACTACAATTGTAGGCTCTTCTAGTCTTTCTCCAGACAGTGGGAGCCCAGCCCCTAGAAGATGCTGTAAAAAGGGAGGCAGCTCAGAGGCAGCCCAAGAGTGATACTCTCCAAGGTGTTTTCCATCAGTCCAGAGCTGGTACCTGCAACAGGACGAATGAACTCAGAAGGAGTTTGAGTCCATTTTTCTTTGGTTGTAATCTCCTCTTTTTCCAGTTTTAGTTGGGAAAGAGGCAGTCTCCTTCTTGTAAAACAGAAGGAAGAACTAAGCAAGATCAAACCTTTCTATAAATATCTATCGAGTGGCTTGATCCATATTTTAAACTATATTTAAAACTGCAGTAGAAAATGCAACTTGCTGCTCTGAGGGTTTTCCCATCCAAAAGGCAAGCCACCTCTCTTGATCAGGGTTAAAAACGTAACTACGCAACCTTGTGCTGAGTTGCTCATCTCAACACTTGGCAATGGGCTGAAGCATGTTTTGGAGAGCATCGCTGGTTCCTTTCCCAAAGATAGAGGTACAAGCTGTACCAATCCCTTGAAGTCACAAAAAGGCCCCTTTATTCTTTGGCAGGGATCCAGGTGCTTGGAGCTGATGGAAAAATAATGAATCCCTGCCATAGTAAAACCGAGATACGGGGCTGCGTAACTCAGCAAACTCAGCAGGATCATAATTCAGGAGCGCAAGCAGGCCACCTGCATGGCTTGGACATATATATATATATTTATGTACATATTTGGCAAGAGCTCATGCAGATTAAGAGTCTTTGAGCTCTGCAAAAACAGTTAGGTGCTCTACTCAGCCACCACACATCCATCCTAAAGGGAAAAAAACAGTTACCTGTCATCCCACTCTGGCACATGGTAAGATATGTGAGCTGTTGTGTTAGGTCTACAAGCCAGTTCAGGAGAAAATTCTGTCCCCTGATCCAAAATGCATCAGCTGGCCCAGGACAGGCCCTTTCTTGGGCTTTTTGGCAGCTGAGCTGAGTTTAACAAGTCCCTGTGCACAATGAGAGCTGCAGCAACACAGTGGCTCCACGCTCTTCATGTGCACCGGCTGCAGGGTGATGCAGTCTGCCTTAAACTCCTTAAACTAGGTCAAATTGCCTTGCCTTTCACTGGGGTCAGAAGTGTGCTCAGGGAGGGTCACCTTGGCTCTGCTCGCAGGCAGAAAATTGTTAAACTTCAGCCACGCACTGGAAGGAGTCTGTTGGTGAGCCTGTCCCAGCCTGGTCTTTGGATTGCAGGTCCCCAGCAGCAGGACTTGCCGTTTTTTCCAGCCTAGGTGGGACAGAGCAGCAGCATCTGAGCATGCACACCAGACTCTGCTGCTGCCAGACCGGCTAACGTGGCCTCTGCAGCTGCTGCTGGCGACTCTCCCACTGATATTAGTGGAGCAGGTTTTGTTCTTAAATTTGCAGCCCGTGTGCCTAAGGAATACCCTAACTGGAAGCACCGCAGTGGTTCGAACCAAGCTTCTTGCTTGGTAGTCCCCTTCTCCAGCCCTCTGGTCGGGAGGCAGATCTGGTGGCCAAGCAGGAAGCACTTCCCAGCAGATACCGTGCTATTTATTGTTGAACGCTGTGCAGGGTGTGCTGGCTTTTCAAGTGTGGCCACTGTAAGTGCACCAGTGGGAGCACAGGGGAGGGAAATGCTTCCAGGTCCAAGCTGAGCCGTCAGCTATTCCATGGAACGTGCCACTGGTGCAAGAGCTCATCGCGTCCGTATGTCTGTTCAATGTCCAACGAGTGCTGCAGCAAAATTCATTCCAGATAACACAACCAAGGGTAACTTCATGGAGACAAACCTGGGAAGCTTCTTTGGAAGGGGGTGCGTGTGTATGTCCATTCAGCCATACCCATTAGGGAAGGACGTTAGCTCTGCTGGAGGAGGATGAGGACACGCGGAGCCCAACTGAGGTCTCGTTGTGTGTCTGTGGAAAATAATTTTTGTCTAAGGTAGTGTGCATAGCACGGGAAACCTTGAACAAGTGACAGCTGACTGAACAGACAATTTTTAGGTCTCTAAGCTGTAAAACTACATGACAAGAGAACTGCTTACCTTAAACTACGTGAGCCCAGCCTTTTCCTCCGGTTTCCAGGTGCTGCAGCTCACCTTGTACAAAGCAGCTATTGCTGACTCTCTGTAGAAGCAGGCTGTGTCATCATACCTGGGTATAACTCTTCCAGTTAAATTAGGGCATTGTAACAGGGTGCACAATATGCAACCCGGGAGGCCAGAGAGTAAATTTATAACTTTTCCCATAAAATCAATTTCACAATATTTTTGCAACAGGCCTTCCTGCTGTCTTTTGAAGAAAATATTTGAGCTGGAGGGAGAAAGAGAAGGTAAATTCAACTTAAAACCTTCAGACCCGAGATCAGCCCCGAATCTTTGATATCACTGGAGCCAGAAGCCACTTTGTCTTCTGGTGTGGTTTCACTGTAGCTGCAAGCTTGTGGGAATAGCTGAAACCATGAGAACAGTTGATCCCATTTATCCCATTTCCACCCTTCCTGATGCTGGGGTTTGTGTGGGATTATATTCAGAAGTGTTTCTCAAGAAAAGTCAACTGGGGATATACCACTCAACTCCCTTATCTTGATGGGTCTTCAAAGCCATGCCCACCCCAGATCCCCAGCCTTATCTGGATATAAACATAGATGCTCAGTGCATCTCCAGGACATCTTTCCTACATGTTCAGGCTGAACAATAATCAGCTGTTTCGGCAGCGGAAGTTGGTGTAAAAATGGAATTGCTGAAAGATTTGTGGGCTGTGGAGAGGGGACAGAATGGAAAGCGCAGATGGAAACGATTCCCAGAGAGGAGGGACAAGGGGGGTCAGTCATGCTCCATATTGATCCTCCTGTGCATGGCGTGCATGGGGTCTGCAGGGGACATTGCTAAAGACTTTAGGGTTTAGATGATGTCAGTTATACCACAGATTGTGTGCCACTGAGTGCTGTCAGAAAGACCACGGTTCCCTCTAGAAACAGGAACCTATTTGCTCTCCCCCAGGGGCTGAACTAGAGAGCAGAGCATTACAGTGCTGAGCTGACTAAGCTGACATAATAGGCTTCAAATAAATAAGTCGTAGGCAGGCAGTAATTGCAGGAACACGGGCTTAGTGGTGGAAACATAGATCGCCACAGGTATGCCCCAGGTGCGGAGGGCATTGTCCCTTCCTTTTCTCCTCTCCATGGAGAAGTCCATTTTATAATTTACAGTTACAGCTTGACTGGCACTGCAGACCTGAACCAGCAGATGAAATGAAACCTGATAGCCCCTCCCTGTTATTTAGAATAATATTCCAAAAATATCCCCCTGTTCCCCAGGCATGGAAAGCACAAAGGGCAGAAGAGGACACGGCCTCCAAAATGCAATGACTCCACCTCTTTTTCCCCCAGCTGTAGCTTGGTCATGTTCTGGCTGTCCATACAACGTACAAATGTTTCTATGTTTAACTGAAGAAAGGAAAAAGAAAAAGCGACATCCTCTATTGGCAGGCAAGAGGGCTGTCTGCAACATTTCTTGCAGGAAAAGGTTAAAATTGCCTTTATGGCATTTTTGTTGCTCTGCTTTTCTGTCCTTTTCTATGGTTTGTCTTCTCGGCCACAGAAGGTTGTCTGTGGTTCACCAGCATTAAGGACTCTCCTTATACACATTTTTCCTTCTCCAGGGGGGTTTTGGTCTTTACCCATTAAATGTCTCAAAGAGTTGGCAGCATAAATGCATTAACTACAGGTTCTACAGTGTTTAACACGTCCATGAAAAAGTCAGCTCTGGAGTTACGCCCCTTTAAAAGTAAACCTAATTTTCTGACTAATTGTATTCATGGATTTAATTTACTTTATCCTATACAGTCCAGCAGCAGCAGCCAGTCTGTTAGCAAGTTTTGTTGTTGTTGTTGTTTATTTGTTTATTTTATTTTATTTTATTTTTTGTACCCCCTAGGAAATGCAACATGAAGCTGATGTACAACATCATGGCTGGGACAAACTAACCTAATGTAAAGGACATTCAAAACAGCGTAAAAGGAGGGTGCACTTAAAAGCTAGTGCAACATTATTCCTGCAGTTAAACTGACACAGTGTCACTGAGACCATTGATCTGGTTTGCTGGACTAACAGACGGATAAAAACTCCAATTGGCAGAAACCGGAATTTCAACCCATGATTTATTTCTCGGAGTAAATTCCAAGACTAAAGCCCAGTTCTGAGTACAGGAGCCCACCCAGTAAGTGGTTGATTCCCTCTGCTGGGAAGCGATAAAAGATGTCACTTTTACCAGTGAACCAGATGGACATCTCAGAAAACTTAATTGTGAACATCAGAGGCATTGTGATATGTAGTGTTCATCTCCCCGGCATGTTGGACAAAAACAGCCAATCCATAATAATAAGGTAATTGGCTGTAATTTATCATGTTAAGCAATCTGGCCCCAAAAGTCATCAGACAATGCGTGGGAGAAGTTAGCCCCTAGCACATGCAGTCACAGCTTGTGTTAGTGCTGCAGGTGGTACCAGAACTGCCCCTGGCTCAGGCAAACTACAACATTATCCCGAGCACACAAATGTCGTGGAGCCACTGAGACCAGGATGTGGAGCGTGGAGGAATCCTGCTGGTCTCCCCTTTAGTGCTCCGGCCAGTTTTCTCTTTCCCCCAGATAAAATGCCCTGCAGATCTAATGGCAGAATTTGGCTCTTGAGGCTAGAAATCTTCTACTGTAGCACAAGCAGTATCCTAAAATAGAAAGAAAAATGAGAAACCAGAAATGTTTTCTTCTTTCAAAAGTTTCTGCAGGAAGCTAACAGTGAGAAACCGCCGAAATGGCTCACTCCCAGTTACCTCTCCTGGTCTCAAATGCTCAAAGGATCTCTCGTCCTGAGGTCCAGAGGGACCTTGATCTTATGCCTGTGGCTCTGTATCACTAGAAACCACCTTAAGGTAACTGAGCTCAGGATCTGGTCTTTCTGTATGAATCAGTTTTAGGGAAGCTGACAGCTACAAATCCCCGTGTTTTTGTTCTGATGAAAACAGCCTGAAGATCTAAATTTAACAGTTGATTTCACAATACTCATTTTGGACTGTAAGTAAAATCACCCTTGAAAAATAGCACATAATAGGAAGAAACATATTCTCTGGATCTTGAAAAGCAAACCAAAAAAGCAAACAGGACAAATTTATCCTCATTCACAGCTTAAATTGTTTCTGATGGAATAGCTTTCTGCTCTCTGCTCGGGATCTGGGGATGAATACTGTGAATAAAAATGTCAGTTATAGAAGAGATTCATAATTCCTGACCCCATTTCAGAGGAAGATACAGCACATATCTGCACAGTGTTCTGGTCAAGGGAAACAATGCCTGCAGATCAAATCTGAGATAGGATTTTTTTTTTTTTTTTTTTTTCACATTAACAAGACAGAATATTTTTCCAAGATAAAAAAGACGCTTCTTCATGCACAGAGTTATCCTGATGAATTTCCCCATGTGGACAAGTAATCACTCTCACTTACCCCACAGTCACATTACTACACTTTAGCAGTGTGAGAAGACCATAAACTGGAAGTAAATATAATTTATACTTCGAGAACGGCATATATCACCCCACATTATGAGGCAATTTATTGTAAATGAGTGTGGGACCTCTCCAGTGAAACTCTGAAGAGTGACGAATGGCATCTTACATTTGCTGCTTCCTGACGGTGTTTGAAGCAAGGTCTGCTTTCACATAAGCCAACGTGGACAGAGAATGCCCTGCCTCCTTCCCCTCCTCGTGCCTTATCAGCAGCTCACCAGGCGCCACAGACACAGACGTGCAAGTTTGTTGGAGAGAGTAAGATGCGCATGTGTCCTTGGAAGCATGATTTTTATTTGGGAACATCTAGGAAAGGGCTGGAATTTAGCCTGAGCCCTGGGTGCCAGCGGAGTTTGTCAGTCCAGTATTTGGGAAAAAAGTCATCGTGCTTATAAACTGAACACAGCAGAGACGAGACACCAAGAGAAATTGCACAGAGGCTTTTTATAATACAGTGTGCCACGTCACAGCCCCCCAGAATAAGAGATGTGCACCCACTGTGGCTCAGGACCTGCCTTTGGCCACATCCTGATCATCCAGGGGGTGACAGAGGTGTCCCTTCTTCCTGTGCAGGTGTACATCTGCATGGACACCTCTGAGGAGCTAGTTGGAAAATGGCCATCCAGGGCATAGCTAGGTCCCAGGCCACCCTCCTGGGCCTGGCCTCAACCTGCCCCATCTTAGGGTCCTCAGGGTGCTATCCAGGCCATGAAGGAGACCCTTCTCAGGTTGGTAGGACACTTAAGCCTGCAGGGAGAACAAGGCATCCTCTTCTCGCACATTCAAGGTGGTCATCTCCAAACCCACCTGTCCACTCTGGTGGGGGCTGACACCTGTGGCCACCACCTCTATGCACATCTTCTCTCCTAGGAGAGCTCCTCCTGTGTCCCCCAGAACTGCTGCTGGCAGGAGGGCTGGCCCTGCAGCGCTTGGTGTGGCCGTGGCAGGCAGCTGGGTGCGGTCGGACGAGCGGCACTAATGGCAGAAGAATGCAACGTGCCTCCGGGCCTACGGGGCGGCCTGCGAGCAGGCTCAGCCCTGCACGGCTGGGGCATTGCTCCCTCTGCCGCGTGATGGGTGAGCAGGCGGGGTGGCATGCTGCTGCTCTTCTCCTGTTGTCAGGGCTTGTCTTGAGAAGCAGTGTGCCGGTGCAGAGCATGATGTGTCCTCAGGTGTCCTGCTGGGAGGTCCATCAGGCTCTGCCTGGGTTATCAGCTCCGCTCCTTGACCACCCCTAGCTCCTTGCGGCAGTCCCACCCCATGTAGCTGTGCTTCATCCTGCCTCCTTACATCCCACTTCTGCCTCAGGTAGGAGCCTGCTCCTCAGGACACAAACGGTAATGAAAGCACCTCTTTGCATATTGGCCCTCAACCTTACCAGTCATCTGGACCTCCGGAAAATTTGGGGTTTGACTCTGCCTTGTCATATTCACACTTTCCTAAGACAAGAAGACCTTTCTTGCTTGGGTCCTGATTCTTTCCTGGGGACAAATACTCCCCACTACAATAGATTTGGCATCTGCCTTGGAAAACCTGTGGGCTCACGTCTGAGCTTCAGCCACTGACAGCCCCAAGCTGCTTCTGTAAGACCTGGGAGTCTGGAGAAATTTGACTGCAAAGCTGTTACTTTGGGTGTTTTTCAGCCAGTGTTGCCTACTCCTTGTGCTAAAACTAGAGTTTAATTCTTCAGAACAGTTCGAGGTGAGGCTGTTAATGAAAATTAAAAAACATCATATGTCATGAGAGACCCCTCAAGGTACGAGAAGTGCTTTTGTTGACAAAAGCCAGCTCATCGGATAGAGTTAGTCCATTTAACCTCAGTTTAGCATCAATGAGGCTTTGTTGATTTGCACATGCAGAGGATTTGGCCTCAGCACCCAGTCCATATCACTTTATAGCAGATAATGAGTGCAGAATGTCATGCTTGCTTTCCCTACTCTTCTCTGAAGCTGCAATGCTACTGACCTGAAAACATTTTCCCACTATTAAACTTTCAATCAGGACACGAGTCCTTTTTAAGATGATGAAAAACACGCTGCCTTCTCTCTGTGTGGGAACAGCTTTACTGTACCAAGAGGAGGTGTGATCTTCATGTCGCTAGAAGGAAGGCGGGATAGTGATTTCTTGTGGCACTGACTCATACATGGTACGTTTGCACTCCTTTTCACATCTTCCTCCTGATCCTGTTTTAGGCTGCATTTCCATTACTCCTCCACCCTGGGGGAGGAATCCTCAGCCAACATAGCTCTAACCCGGAAACCACAGAGGATGAAAAGACCTTTCATAGCAGTAATGATGCCATGTTCCTCTCCTCTGCAGCTGCATTTTGAAAACAAAAGACTAGGAGGCAAAGTCGCCACCCACAAGCAGAACTTGCAGCTCCGCAGCCATCGGGGACTGGTGCAAATGGGCCTAATGTAGATGCCAGAGAACATAATTCCTACTGACACAAGGGAACAACAAGAACCAAAGCTATAACCTAATCTAGGGTGAGAACAATGTCAATTTTTGTATATTTAGCAAGGATAGGCTAGGGCCATGCACTGAGAATTTAGCTTGGCCCTAAAATCTTCACATATTTGCAATCTGTTGTTTGGGTGAATCTATTGTAAAGACTGGGGAATGTCTGCAAAATATGTGGTGGATGCACTTCGACCTGGTTGCACCGTGATAGACACCCATGCCTATGTACATATTCCACCTCTATTAAATATCCCACCTCCTCATCAAAAAGGTCTGAAGACTTGTGGAAACACATGCAGTAGCTAGGTGTTATTTCAAACAAAGTGCAAAAGAACAGGTAGAAGTCTATGCACCGATGACTTCTTTTGATGGCAATGTTTTTCTAGGCCAGATTTACCTGTGTGCTTCAGGCTAAGTGCTCCTTGGGTCTTGCTTCTCCAGCACAGATAGCACATTCGAACTGGCAAAGGGTGGGTGATTGACATCAGACAGAAGGCCTGATTTCATCAAGGCTTTGGTATGCCACTTGCTGGAAAATCTATTCTGATAAGTGCCATCCAGTGTTATTAAACATGGCACTGAAAGATAAACTAAGTCCCTGCCAAGGAACTGCCGTTGTGGACTTGTTTGCTCTCTGCTCGTACAGACAGGCCTGATGTTAGTCGTTGATGGGAAAAGGTCAGTGGGACTAGGAAGGGCCTGGCCGCATCTGGCCTTAGCTGCTGAAAGCCCCAGCCGCATAGCAGCAGTGTAACTAAGTAAGCCTGGTATGTAAAAATCCTTCTCTTCCTTCTCTTGGACAGACTCAAGAGCACAAACTGGAAGTAAAATATGACCTAGAGCTGTGTGGTATTTCAGGTGCACTTGATGTCTCAGTGCCCATGTGAGGGGAAGGATGGTGCAGAATCAAGTTGGTGTCCACGAGATGCCTCTGGGCTCCTGACACCCCTTTCCTCTACCTAAGGGTGTCTGAAATGTCTATGGAAAGCCTTTCTTAGCATTCCTAGGGACTGTGTTTCAGACCTTGTGCTATTTGTTTTCTTCTTCACCTGCTAGGAGTTCACTCCCATAGCTGCCTAGGGCTTGATAATCTCCTCTGGACTGCAGTGCTCTGCTTGGGTTTCTGTCACTGCCTCTGTGTGACTTGTCCTCTGCTGGCCAGGCGCTTGCAGGGTCATGTGGGGCACCCACGCTGGGATGGAAACACGGGAATGGGTCATTTCTTCTGAGTCGAGCAGGCTCACAGCTGCACCACCCAAAAATAAGGGCATCATTTCAAACAGCATTGGCACTCCCGAAAGTATTTGTCTTCTCCAATGTGTGAGGTAGGGAAGAGATATTCTCCCCCCCCCCGGCATGGAAAGGAAACAGGAGAACTGAGACACCAACGCCCACATCTACAAAGGTATTTAAGGGCTCGCTGCTCGCTGGGATCTGGGCACCGTGGCCAAATGGTTTGTTGATAGTCACACAGTCTGGGACAGCAGGTGCCCAAACCCATGTTTCCAAAGTCCTAAGCTCCAGCCCTTATCGCAGGATCGAGTTTCTCCAAAACTCCTTGCAGGACCAATCCTAGGAAAGGGCTGATGTTGCTGGTGCCAGTTCCTCTGGTTACTTTCCCTGGTGCCCCATGTCCCCAGGCACTGACCCACCTCGTGTCGTGTGGGCTCCTTGGAAGGGGAGCGCTCAGCGGTGCCCAGCTCCGCTTGTCCCTTGTGGGTGCCATGGGAAAACACCTGTTGCCGTAGATCTGGCGGCGTTTCCTCATCTCCTCCTCATCCCCTTTCAACTGCTGTAACTACATCTGTGTGACTTGTTCTCTCCTGCTATGCAGGAACTTGGGCAGTCACACGGGGACGTGTGGGGTCGCTTGTACTCCCCTGACCCCGTAAATATAGCACGGTCAGTTTATTCCCAGAAAGTATGGTTTACATATGGTTTCCCTTTTGTTATTTTGGATGTAGCAACCCGTCAGCTAGAAGGGCTCTGCTTGCTCCCTTAAGCAACAGCAAGTCAGTACCCGACCTGTTTAGAAAAACATAAAGGAAACAATAGGGATCTGGAGAAATCTTCTGATGCAAGATGCTCGCTGAACTGCATGTGACCCTCTGAAGAGACAAATTAGCTTAAAATATTACTACATGTTATTTAGTGAAGATAAAAGAATATTAGAGAAAATATACAAGGCCTGAGGTCAAAGATCCCAGTGCAGTCCATTTCCCATTGAAATCGAATGGCCAGAATGAAGAGGTCAGCAAAAGTTTGTTTGAATTTGGGCTGAGAGAAAACAAGGGAAGCTCTTTGCTCACTCCAGGGAGTGCTGTTATCAAGAAGATCTCAGCATAACAGACCGAGGCCAGGATTTTCATACGGAGTTAATTGGTTTGCTTGCCTCTCTTGAAACATGCTGAGCAGAGCTGTTTTGGGGAAGGTGTGAGAAGCCACGGAGCACCCCGGAGATCCACGCTGGTGCTGGAAATCTTAACCAGCACCCTGAGTCTGATTTGCAGTATTTGACCCATGCCATGTCAGATCAAACTCCAGCAGATAAATGAAGGAATTTCGATGTGGGCAAATGTGGATGAAGTGCATGCTGTTGAACCTTTTCACTGCCATCTTGGGCATCCCCACTCTGTGTCCCTTTTTGTGCCAAGACAGGCACATAGAGCCCAAAGAATGGAGATGCCTCCTGCTAGCTTTAAGATTTCAGGATGCGCTGAGCTTACCAAGGCAGGTGGTGAGACCTCGGGAGTGGTGCTTGGAAGACAAGGTTGAAGGACTCCTGCAGTTCACAAATGTTACTTTGGAACTGGAGAGCCAAGTACTGCCAGTTCCTAGAATCAGCTTAAAGTTAATAGAGCGATGGCAGGTGCCCAAACATCCTCGCAATCCTCCATTTGCAGGCAGATTTCATCACAGAACAGACAAAATAAAATGGTTTTTAAAAACAACACATCCTGCAGGTCTCTGTCCTTGCCACTGACGATATGAAAAGAAAACTACCAAAAAAGAAAGAGGGAGAGAGATGAATTCTTATAAATAATGTAATTGGATAACCTTGAAAGTGTCAAGAATGTGTGAGACTTTGATGCATTTTTATCCTTTTAAAATAAAACAGATGCTGAGGGGAGGTTATAGGAAGGCGTCTCAGGAAGACTGGTGCAAAAATATTGAAAGAAGTGATTTTTTTTTTTTTTTTAAAGAAAAAAATAAAGACCTAGTCCTGAGTACGTGGAAGTAGTAGTGTATGCTATGGAAACAGGGTTTTTTGCATGATCTGCAATTGCAGACTTGGAAGTGAAACAGGTTTAAGGAGTGCTCCATACACATTACTCCGAATTTTTAAAAAAGGTTTCGGAGGGATGGTTTTCATATCCAGGTACCTGGTGGGAGACTTTTGGTTTCCTTGAGAGACTGCCTCCAGCATGGTTCCCTGCAGACACTACACGTGTTCGTGTCCTTTCCATATGGCCCATTCTTCTCCTGGAGGGTCTGTAACTCCATGCTCAATCCATTCCTGATTTCTGTGGAAAGCAGTGTACAAAAATGCAATGTAATGTAATGTAATGCATTGTAATGAAAGGAGGAGGGGTCTAACTTCAGCAATATTATTTAGAAAAGCTTTTCTTAACATTGGTGGTCTTTAAGGAAGCATTTTTTTGGCGGTGTCACTCAAAGCAGACCTCTATTGATTTATGACTCTGCATTTATCCAGCAGATTATCAGGTCGTTTTAGTTCATCATTTTGTTCATTTCAGAGCACGGCACTCTTTCTATAGGTGTGATTACTTCCTAAACAGCAAATAGCTGCAGTGGAACCGTACAGCAGATGCCTCTGGCAGTTTACAAGCGATGGCATTTTTCAGGCTTTATGGATTCCTTCACAATGCCTCTGTGGGGTTGGTAGCATCCTTACTTTCATGTCGTGGCAACAGAGACACAAAAGAAGTAATGTGTTTTGTCCATGATCACTCAGAAGTCCCATTCCTTCTCACTCGATTGATGATGCCACCTAACTCTGCTGCTGATGTGCACTGACAAACTAACTCTCACATCCACAAGTAGTGATAATAGGAGTAAAATATGAAATTAGTTAAGAAATGGATGTCAGGGGAGTCCTGCTGGTGTACTGGGATTAATCCCACTGGGATTAACATCTGGCTCCAAAGGGATGCTTTGTACTGCCCTAAAAGCATAATCTAGTTCCATGAGTGGATAAAAAGCAAGAAAGTGAGAATAATGCTCTCAAGTTTCTGTCTCCTTTGTCTCCATCCCTGTCTTGGGCAAACCTCCTCTGCTCTCTGAGCAGTTAACTGAATACAGATCTCAGTATTCTCCTCCCTATGGTTTATTATGAATTTATTAAGAAGAAAAATCCAATCCCTTCAGCGATGAAAATTACCCTAATTTGTCTATAAATAGGCTTAACCTCTTAAACTGTTTCAGATGCTGCTGATTCACCAATCTGATCTAGATCTTCAGATGTTCTCTGCTCCTACGGCTCCAGGGCAAGTGACTCACGCTGTCTGCAAGCGCAGATCCCGCTGAGCCTGTCAGTGTGATTGTGCTGGCAGTATGCACATTTCTGCTGAAACCTGGGCGAGGGATTTTCTCCTGATCAAGGTGAGCTCGCCAACATCCTGCAGCTCCAAGTGCTCTGTTGTATTTACAAGAAAATCCACGTATTCGCACAAGTCCAGCCATAGATCAGCAGAGGAAGAGCGTGTTCTAGAATCAAGGAAATATGATAAAGGCAAAACCCTACGGATTTGTGTAATCACTTCCCCGTCTGCATTTCCGTTCCCTGCCTGACAAACCTAGGAACCTCTATCTGCACTACCTGTCACCTTATCTTTGAATTTGCCTTGGAAATATGAAAGGGAAAGGTCAAAGTTATTTCCGGTCAACCTAAATGGTTTTTATAGTTCATTCCTGGAAATCAGAGAGCCCTGGGCTGGCTGAGTGTTCCTCCCTCCTCATACACTCTAAAACAGGTGTTTTTAAAAGCAGAAAAGATTCACATTCCCCCCCCCCCCCTTTTTTTTTTCCTAGTTCCAGGAATTTTCCCAACCCTTTCTTGGGCAAGGGGAAAATTCGGATGTCGAAAAGCAGCAAAAAATCTCTTCTCCTAGGTATGTTTTAGGGTAGCTGTGTCCTTCCAGCTGTGGGGCTCCTGGGGACAGAGGAGGTTGGTGTTAGACTGCTGATGTCTGGCTGCCCCACATGCTGTGCTTCCCTGGGCTCTTGGCTCTTGTCTGATCCCATTTCTGTGCTCATCTGTGGGAAGGGCTGTGGGTCAGGGAGCCACTGGGAAGAGTTGAGTTTTGGCTTCGGTGTACTTCGGTTATCCAGGTTAAGGTGTAAGGTGTTGCTTTTGCCTAATGCATGAACTGGATGCTCTCAAACTCCAGCTGATGATGCTCTGAGGATCATCTGTGTCCTCTGCTCTGAGTCTATCGTAAGATCTTTGGGGTAAGGAGCAGCGTATTTTATGTTGCCATCACAAAATGTGATTAACTGTACATGTCGTGTGTCCTGCCCTTAAAAACATAAGATCATGCTTGGAAGGGCAAACATGCTTTTGGCTTCTCTGTCAGTTGCATTTCACTCTGCAAGCACCCCTTCTTTCGCTGGGCATTTTTCTCCTGAGAAAACTTCCAGAGCCCTGTATGACTGGAGAAGGAACAGACTGCTTTGACTGGCATTTGTTTGAAGTTACAATGAGCAAAAAGACAACTCTTGTAGGCCCTAAGCAGGGCATCTCAGCTAGAAGCCTTCAGCTAGCATCTCCCAAGCCCAAATATTGCTATGTTACAAAAAAGATGAATTCTCCATTAAAAAAAGTGTCTTGAAGAACATCTGTAAGACCTCCCTGTTTTCGTAGAATCATTTAGATTGGACAAGACCTTCAAGATCATGAAGTCCAACCATCCACCTGACCTACCGAGTCCTAGCACTAAACCATGTCCTGGTTCAAGGCTTGAGCTGGTGACCAGTTAAGCTGCTGGGATTCTTCTCCTCAGGATGCCCTGCCCACATGTGTACTCCTTGCATGAGTATGAGTTTTTTCATCCCACATGGGGAAATGTGGGTTGCCATTAATCCAGGTGCAAGCTCCTTTGAAGGGATGACTCAGGGCTGAAGGGTGGCCTGAAGCCCACAGTTGGAGGCCCCATAGGCACAGCCTGGGTGACAAAGAGACCTTCCAGCCTTTTGCCCAGGATGAACCCGGCAAAGGCAGCAGCAGGACTTGTCCTGTGCCATCGGCATTCTGTCTGTGAACCTGAGTGCGCAGCAGCGGCGTCTCCTCCAGCGGCTCAGCGCTTTGTGTGTCTCTTCCAGGTGGCAGTGGGCAGGGGCCACACACACCCTGACCCCCTGGGCTGGCTTCCCGTGTCACACTTGCTAATGCTCCTCGTGCCAGACCAGAATTTTCCTGACAGGGGCCACACTCTGCAGTGCTCAGGCTGTCTCTAAGAGTAAGAGCCCTACCCAGGGAACAGATAAACAGAACAATGTTTGAGCCTCTGGTACTCTTTAATGTCATCTGGGGGGAAATATATGTGTCATAACAACATAAAGCAGGCGTATTTCCCTCGCTTTCGACCCGCCTAGTGCCAGGGTCCACGTCATTTCGGCATCAAAAACAGATCCAGGAAGTTCATGGTGACTTTGCTCACCCCGGAGCTGCCCGTTTTGCCCCCTTGGTACATATTTGCCTCTTGCCTTCCAGCCACTTTCCTCGCCCCTGTCAGCTGATGTCACATCTCTTGTGGTTAACATCTTCATTTTCATTGGAAACCCTTGGGAACCAGGCCCTTATCTCCACATACCATGCACATCAAAACTGTTTAATCAACCCTATTAATTCCAGAGCTGGCTGTTGATCTGAATAGAACCGCGCGCTTTCCCAGCATCAAAGGCTCGTGGCCAAGCTGCATGTTGCACTTGCACAGTTTGCTTGCTGCTCCTCTGCACTGGACATGTTCCCCTGTTGTCCCTCTGCTCCTCCAGAAGGGTATCAGGACTCCGCACGAAGGCTCAGGCTGGTTTCAGCTGTTTTCCTGGACCAGGAGCACCCCATCAGCTTGAGAACAGCTTTAAAAGGAATTGAGTCCTTGGTGTTGTTCCCTGCTGTCCTGGGCAGTCGTTGCCACCTCAGGGCACCTGAAGAGCACGCCTGCTACAAATTTGGGCCTAAGAAGGTGCCCAGGAGCACGGAGAAACCTCAGCAAGGAGCCAAGACCTGGGCAAAATTGGTCCTTAAGGTTGTGGTGGAGCTAAGGAAAGTGATGTGCCTCTGCCTTCACCCAGCATATCTGCTTTAGGGAGGTGTGGTGGAACAGGGCCTATTCATCAGCACCATGAAACAAGCTTAAGAAGACCAGATATGGGAGGACGAGATATAAGAGGATGGGTTATAGATATCTTCCTGAACAAGTGAAGAAGTGGAGCAGATTCTGCCTCCTTTCCCCACCTCCAGCAGTACTTTACCCCATCACTCGCCCCCAGCAGCTGTGGTCATGCCTTGCATTTGCCAGCACCACGAGGTATGCACCTCGAGGCCCAGGACCGCTCGAGACGTGCTGCTCCTTTTCTCAGAAACAGGTCTTGCAACACGAAAGCAGTACAGGCAAACAAAGAGGCACCCAGCAAAGTGACAAGCGGCAGCTGGAGCACATGGGCGCCTCGCGGAGTGACAGGGCAGTCGGGCTCCTCGCCGCTCTGCTGCTGTTTTGGAAATCTCAACAAACAGATGAGGCCGGATCAATCTCAGTGCCCTGGCATCAGCCCTGAGCAGTCCTGCTGACTTCAGTGGCAAAGGCAACCTGAGATACCTGTTCCCCCCAATGCACCATGCTTCGTTTGCAGCTTGGGCAAGCTAGCCCGAAATAGCTGCTGAAAACATCATTAGTAGCCCGCTAATTAGCGAGCCTCAGCTCCTTTGCTGGTGCAAGCTTGCACCTAGGAATTTGTGCTCATTTGTGCCGTGGAGAATAAGGCTGTTTAATTTCCATGGGGAGCTTTCAAGCAGCTGGAAAAAAAGAAAAAAAAAAGTATGGATGTTTATATTTTGAAACAGGGATTGTTTTTGCCGCTGTCAATTATTAATGGCTCTCAGGTCAGGCTAAGGAACAATGCCAGGGATAAGTTACCCTGTAGGCTGCTCAGATATGCTCTACCCAATTGTTTCCTTCTCGGCTGCAGGATTCACCTCGCAGTGAACTCCTCGACGGCTGGAAAAAAGGACTGACGAGGGGCTGAACTCGGTGTGCCCGTTTATTTATGCAGCAACAGCTTTCCTACTTTGTCAGGTGTGTTTAATCAAGAAGAAGCAGGAAATGCGTTATAATTATAAACACATATTAGTGCACAAGAAAAAGGCTGCCCTTGGAAAGGATCGTGTTGTTTGAGAAATGGTTACAGTGAGAAAACACAGGCTTAACCTACGAGGCTCTTTGCTAAGATCAAAGCAAAGCTGCCTACCGCCTCGAGCTGTCTGTGCGGCGGGGTTCAGCGTTGAGAGCGCAGCAAAGGAAGGGGAAGAAAGCTAAAAAGAAAATGCTATCATCCCCTTTCTTCCTTTTTTTTTTTTTTTTTTTTTAATTTTTTTTTTTTTTTTTTCTGAAACTTTCCCCCTAGTATAAAAAATGACTCAAACACTAAATATTTGCTATATAAAAAAAATTGCTATAAAAATTAATAGAATTAGTGAAGAATCCAGCTGAGAACACAATAATTAGGGCCCGGTCCAAAGCCCATGGATAAATTCATTGTTTTCAGCAGGATCTGGCTCGGGGCCCCAGCGAGCCGAAGCAGAGATGGAGTTAAGGCACAGCGCTGGGAGAGCCTGCATCTCCCGCAGTCTTTCCATGCGACCTTGCCCAAACTTTCGCACATTGCTCAGTCCTGAGGCTGGAAAGCAACTGAACCCAAGCTTGCAATCCGGCAAAAAGCAAATATCCTGCTGGGCTGCGAGGCCAGGCGGGCGGTAGGTAAGATGCAGGAGGGCTTCACTGCTCTGCTCAGCGCCGCCAGGCTGAGCCAGGGCGCTGCGCTTAAATTAAAAGAAGCAAAACAAAACAAAAAAACTGACAAACTGGAAATTGTCCAGGGGAGAGCAACAGAAACAATCAGAGGTCTACGAACATGACTTACGAGGAAAGATTGAAAGGGCTGGGTTTGTTTAGTCTACAGAACTTGAAATGCTAATAAACTTTAAAGATGTAAAAAAGCATATGATACCACAAAGGGTAATCAATTGCCCTTTATCTGTGTGGGGATAGCTGGATGTACAGCAAAGAAGATTTAGGATAGCTACTATTAAAAGCTAAGAGGTTAAAAAAAATCTCCAATATATTAGGGAGGGAGGAGAGAGTCTGTCATGGGAGATTTTCAATGCGTTAGATATGTCCCTGCCACGAGGGACTGGGAACTCGCTGTCCCAGAGAGCAGCCTGCTTTCAACCTGTTCACCCTACAGTTTCCATGATCTGGAGACTGTCTTGGGACACCCAGGCATGAGACCCTAGAGGTGCTGAGTCTTCACAGCCCTCCCTGATTTGGAAAACGGCAACAGCTGCTCAGCCCTTCCAAAAGCTGACCCCCAAATCAAGGATCCTTTCTGAAAACCCTCATTTCCTTGGCTTACACAGTTATTAAATAAGGAGCAATAAATATCTGCTTCCTCATGGGGATGTAGTTGTATTTGTGAAGCACCTTGCTTCTCTCCCATGGGGGTTTCCCATCTAAGTGAGCACTCAAATGATTAAATGCTAGGAAAATGAGACCTCTGGAAAAGCATGTGGCGGCTCAGAATGTGTTCAGGGTAGTGGTGGCCCTGCAGACCCTGTTCAAGGAAGTCACCTTCTGGCATGGAAGGGTTGCCTTGGCCGACTTGTTATAAGAGCTTTCACCCATCACACCGCTGGGTACAGCAACTGCAAGGGTATGAGATATCGCTCTAGGTGGACCAGGAGGTGGCCAGAACCTGACCAGAGAGGTTCACCCTTCCCTTCTCCCCAGGGTGCTGGCCCTGAGGCTGTATGGCCCTGCCCTGGAGCTGCTGGTGCTGCTGCCCCTCTGGCTCCAGGGGCTGAGACCCAGCGAGCCAGCGGCTGCCTGCCCTCGCCTAGATGTCTGCCTCCGTAACACTCAAGCGTGGTGCTCTCATTTCAACCCCTTCCACAAAGGCCTTGGTCAGAGTTTGCATCAAAGCCGATCAGGCCCAGGACAGAAGGCTATCAGAAACCACACTTTTTATTCACTGCCCAGGGAACACAAATTCATTGAGTTATGGGTGCGAGGAGAGGAGCCTGTGAAGGGAAGGAGTAGGGTTTACAGCTGGAGCAGAGCTGGCCACAGCCAGTCGCAGCACAGGGGATGTGGGGGTGACGGGAGGCTCCCCGAGGGCCAGGGGAACGATGCTGTGCTCAATGCTGCTGCGACTGTGCCTCCTCTTTGCACTCCCTGTTCCCTGCCCAGCTTCAGCTGTGCACAGCACTGTTTGGTCCCTGCATGTACACCAAGAAGATTGGTAGTTATACGATACGGGAATTAAACAAAAACGGCCTGCTTCCAAGCAAAAGCCAATGGCTGTGGCAATGGTTTGCAAACACGGGGTTGTGACCCCAAGTCGGCTTTTTTTCCTTGGTTCTGGGTACAGTCACGAGCCTGGCAGGAATCCGTGTCAGCTAAAATGCGTGGCAGCGACTGGCGTCTCCCAGAGTCTTGGAGCTGAGTGGGGTCACAACAGGAAGGGCTTTGGGAAGGCGGTACTGAGGGGTTAGGAATAAACATCTCCCCTGGGCAGGCTTTCCATAATTGGCCATGACAAGACTTCTTTCTCCAGGGAGCTGGAGCTGGCCTGTGAGGAAGCAGAATGAATCATTGCTCCGGTCCAATTTGGCAAGTGCTGTGATTTAGCCCTGCTTTGCACGGGAGGAGATGATGATATAGACTGTAAGGCAGGAGAACCCTAGCCAAGGACTTCCGAGCTGGGGGATGAGTTTGGGTTCCCACTCATTTTTTGCAGGTTTACTCAGACCCTTAGAAGGAAACCCTGGCAAAAACTGCTGGTACAAAAACAATTCCCTCTATCAACAATGTAGAGGGAACAATGGGGACTCCTCAACACAAAGCTCGTACAAACAATTATAACCATTTTATTTTGCATTGTTAAAACAGCAGTGGATATCCAAGTCCTCCTTCCAGCCCCCTGCTTCGTCAACTATTTCTGTTAACCTCCTGCTCTCAGATACAGATTTACAGGAGGCGATCACAGTGGTTGGAGTTGGTGTCCTGCAACACGGTGATGACCACATGGTTGTACAGCCTTCTGCAAAGAGGAGAGTAGTGTGGTTTCCTCAGGGTGTTATGCCCTTGAAGAAGTCCCACTTTCTTCCAAGTACAAGGAAAACAGGGTGCAGTTTATGCCATTCCTTTCTGGATGTTGGTCACCAATGCAATCTTAAAAGCTCCTTGCTATTTCAAGTCTTACCAAGCCTACTAACCTGACAGTAGTTCACAGCCTGCTCAGTATCTGATGATTAATCCCCTCCCATTAAAAATATGCAGTTAGTGGCAGAACCCCACAAAAATATTGGTGGAGCCAGAGCTGCTTTGCCAAGTGGCAGACTTAGATTTGCTCTTCTTGGAAAGCCGGTTTCCTGTCACTGGTGTTTTCTCATCACTGCCTTCCAGTGGTTTGGAGAGAGGAGAAAGGGAATAAAAAGAGCTCCTCCTAAATACCACTGCTCTTTTATATCCCCTCCCTCCATGTGCTCCCTCTGTTATTCCAGATTTCAGGAATGACATCACCTGAAGGGCTTGCTAACCAACCCCACTGCTATCCCTAGTGCAAGCTTCCAGAAAAACAAGAGCCCTCCAAAAAGAAGACACAGACAATCTTTATTTCCATTATCCCTTCTCCTGCTCCTTTGGAGAGCAGGCAATTGAAACACAATTTTTTACTGCACCATGAAACAGAGGTAGCTCGAGAAAATAAAATGTTTTTCTTGCAATATGAGCATTCAGATCAAAGCATCAGCCTTTTTCTAATTTCTAATTTGGTGTCATTAAAATTCTGTCTTATGAGATGATTACTGTAGCTAATACAGATAGATGCTGCTGGGCTGGCTACACAATCAGGGCTTGGGGCTTCCTATTCCAAACGCTCCTGCCACTGCAAATGGAAAGCTTGGTCAGCACTGAGCAGCAAAGGGCCATGCCATGCAGCTGAGTAGTTCTGCTTCTTCACATGCTAACATAAATGCAGGTTGCCCAGATCTCACTTTCTCTGGAGGTATCAGCACTCCTATTCACCTTTCGTTTAAAAGTCTTCACAAGACCAAATCCCGCTCTGGGTTCTTACCCAGTATTTTTTGGTTTTCTGCTGAGCTGCTGGGTAAGGCCTTGCGGCTGGACTTCAGCAGCACCACATGCAATACTGGTCAGATGACTATGGTATAAGCATGAAGCTTGTGACCTTTGTGGCAGAGCATTTGGGGAACGACCAGCCCCACTGGTACCTTCAAGAACAGGAGTTTGTGGGACTCCATGAGGATTCCCCATGTGCTCTGTGCAGAGCAAGGTGGGTCCTTTTCTGGGAAGGAAAACACCAGAAATGTCCTGGGATGTACCAAAAGTCATTTAGAGAAGGTTAGAACAGGGGACACACTGGAGTGTAAGGCACCCGTGGTCAAAGAGTTTGTGTGGCAGTTTTCCCTTCGTTGTCCATGTGTCCGTCTCTAGGTCATAACAGTCCAAGGAATCTGAGTCTTCGATGATGTTGTCCACAGTGAGACACCGTCCTCCCGTGACATACAGCTTGTTCTTGATGACAGTGGCCCCGTGATGCATTCGCCTGTCCTTCATGTCTGCACATTTAACAAACTTGTTGCTTTTTGTATCATAAGCAATTATTCTCCGGGTGTACCCTAAATGTAAAACCAGAGGTGGAAGAGACAGATGGGGATTAGGGTTTATGTCTCAGTTTATACTGGTACATAATTTGGCAGAATTAAGCTATCTAAGCAGGGAAGTGATGATGTGTCACAAGACTGCCTGCCTGCCTGTCTTCCCTTCCTGTTTGTCCTCACCCTGTCTCCTATCACCTTGGCAGCTAAGGCTTGATGAGCACACCAAAATCAGGTCAGGCACATAATTTCTCAAATACAGTTGGAGCTTGCAGTTTTCCACGTGCACCTTCAGAAGTCACAAAGTAATTGTTTTTACCCCAAAGGCTACTAGAGCCTCACTCAGAAATACAGAAACCAATGATGTGGGAAGCCAGAAAGGACAATGCCTTGTTGGGTTGGAGTTGTAGCTGTGTACACGGTGAAGGTAGGTACAAAACAGCACAGTCCCACCACTGCTCACTCCACACCCTTGCCCTCTGTGCCACTTCTGTGCTGGCCACCATGCCAGCAGCCCAATGGATGGCTCTTCCACTGAGGGGTGGTTTAGCCTCACATCGCTGAGAGGTACGGGTTCACCGTTATCCAGCCGTAGGTAGTCTATGTATCCCTGCAAATAGTCAACACTGCCCATGGCAAGCAAACTGCTTTGGGCCATGTTGTGCAGGCCTTGAAGCCACTTTCCCTAACCTGAAATCATCACTTGGCCAGTATAGGCCCTTCAGATAAAAGTATTTGAAGATAAAAGAGATGAAAATACTGTATTTTGGGCACTGTGGTCTGAGATCAGGGTAATCTGCCACACAGGATCTTGATAGTCTGGGACCTTTTGACCCATCTCTCCCCTCCTCTCATTGCACAGGGTAGCAGCGGCCTTGTGCAGGGGGAACATACTGCATTTAGGCCCTGTGTGATTTGGGTTTGCTCTTCTGCTCTGCTAAAGCATCTCTGTGTTTCATTCTCCCTTAAATAACCTAACACATGCTTCCTCTTGCCAGCCTGTGATCAGGGAAGTTGCATGAAGGACTATGAAGTGCCAAAGTACCAAGATCTGATCTGTCCAAGTGCCATGGGCAGAGGTTGGTCTCTGAGTTGAGTGAGACACCGAGAATTTTCTCCTTTTTACGTGTTTCATGCCCCTCTTGGGCCATTTCACCATCACCCTCAGGAGAAGCCCTGTAGCCCCCCCCACCCCAACAAGCCATCCTTGACCTTGTGGTAACTGTAATCTCTACCCTTCCAAGAAGGGCTGTCATGGGGGACCAGGCTGTGAGTCAGCAGGGGAGGAGCAGGGCCCCCATGGCTTTTTGTTTCTTCATTTCTCTGCAAAAAGAGTAAATTTTCCCCAGTTTTTCCCCCAGTTTTCCCCACTGAAATTTTGCTACCCAGAGTGAGCAGGTGTCCTGTGGAGAGCTTGTCCCCACTGCCACTGCCACTGCCTTGAGACCCCCTGAGAGGTGCATACTCCTCATACTCCTCCCAGGCGCCACAAGCTGTTATGGGGAGCACAGCCCACACACAACATTCACCACTGCAGTGTGACAGCCATGCTTGGCATCAACGCTTCTCACTGCCAGCATAGCTGGCTGCAGCTCTGACCATCCCTGGCCGGAGCAGGGAGCATCCTGAGCAGGAAGGGTGTGAAATCTTGCAGGATCTGGGCACGGTCAAGCAGCAGGGAGGGTGAAACGGAGTCCTTACCTCCTACAATGATAATCTGGTCTCCAATCACAGCAGCTGGTGCACAGACATTCTTCACCACTCTGGTCTCCATCCGAAACCATGTATTCCTGGAGACATGGTAAACCTGACAAATAAATAAAGATACACACAGCTGTTTATGTTTTTTTTTGTTTGTTTGTTTGTTTTTGTTTTTGTTTTGACTGTGAATTGTAATTACAGAGGAACTTATGGTTTTTATTTTGTCTTAATGAATACAATCCACTGGCTCAAACTGCTGGAAATTTGAGAATTTACCCACTCTTTTCTTCTAGTATGTCCCCTTGGAAAGTGTTCTGGTTCTCCAGGCTTGTCCACTCAGGAGATGCTAGCACACATGCTAAGGCAGAGAGTTTCTGTCATAAGCAAGCTTCTCCAGTGCAAGTCTTCTTCTGGCCATCAAATTGCTGTAACTCTTGGCTAACACTCTCCCAAAATGCAGGTTGCTTCCTTTCATTTTCCAATTACTCGATGTAGTCATACCTTAGCCTTCCCCATTTCCTGGGCAAACCAACCACAACTTCACCTAGCTCTGCTGGCGGCCCCCGTGTTTGCCCTGCAGCTGTATTTGTGTTGGTGGCTGGTATGTGATCAGATTAGCAAAGAGACTTGCTGATAGGACTTAGAATGATATCTAAGTCATCAATTTTTGTGAGAAAAAGAGCTGCTGCCAGATGACAATCACTCAGTCATCTGTACGTGGGTGACACCAACTTCTATGTCATGCCACCCGTTTCTGAATACTGCAGATATCTCCAGGACATCTCCCCACATTGAAAAACACATTTCCTTGCCCCTGATAAATAAGTAGAGTTATCATTTGTAAATAAATATTGCTCGTGTGCTGGTTGCCATCTTGGCTGCTAATGATGCTTCTTAGTTAAACTACCTAAACCACTGAAAAACACTCAAGGAGAAAGTAACATTGCATCACTAAAGCTTCAAATCAGATAAGGAAGGATTTCATGTCTTTTTTCCCTTCTAATATACTTTAACCACTGAAAGCAGGCAGAGATCCAGCAACATGTGGCAGGACCCACGCTTTTAACACAACTGTTTATGTGAAATAACTGTCAGTTTAAGCTCTGGCCCTTTGATGAGTGAGAGTCTAATTGCTCTAATGATCTCAAACTGGCATCTTTGCTGTCATTGCGAGGGAGCAGGTGCACAGCTAAGACCCCGGCTCAGCTGCTCGCTGGCCAAACAGCAAGCACTGATTTTAGTGAGATGGTTATAAGCATGGAGATAGGCATGGAGGTCGGTTGTAGCCTGCTGTAGCAGCACCCACGGGAACTCCCAGGACCTCTGTGGGGAGGAACTCGCCTGCACAGAGCTGGCACCTGAGGAAGGGTCTCAGGGCTTGTGCCTGAAAAACATTCAAGGGGGAGAATGAAAGAATTGCAACTCTTTTTACAGACAAGACTTCCCTGAAAGCAATGTGTCAACTCATCTTGCATGTTGCTGCAACTCACAATAAAGTTTTTTTGAGGGTTTGATTCCCTCATCAAGGTGATGAACCACTGAATACTTTAGATGAAACTGCCTCTGACAAGCAAGACTGACTGTTACCTGGATAAGCCGAACAGGGTTTTGCATAATGTCTTCTCCCCCAAAAAGGTAGACCCTCTGGTCTTTAGCAGCAACAGCAGGGTGAAGGACAGCAACAGGCATGTTTGCCATGCTCTCGCAGGTGTTGTAGATGCTGTCGTATCTTTCCACGGAATTCAGGATTTCTTGGTTTTCACCAATTCCGCCAAATGATAAAATATAATTTTTATATGCCAAGCTTCTGTGGGAGTAACGTGGAATTAACATGGGCTCAACCAACCTCCACTGATTGAGTTTGAGGGAGTAAATGTAAATATTATCACTGACCGGGCTTTTCTTATTGCTAACAGGCATCCCTCCAAGCACATAAATATTGCTGTGTAAGCTCACTGCAGAGGGTTTGTAGAGGCGCACAGGAAGTTTGGCCAGGCTTAGCCATTGGCTGGTCTTGTCATCGTAGAGCAGGACATCCCTTGTGGTCTGCTTGTTGTCCTTCCTGCCACCAATGATGATGAGAAACTCTTGGTTGGAGTACCTGCGAGGAACATGCACCATGGGCTTGATGTCGGGTGCGTTGGTGCTGTACAAGGAAAACATCTGTCTCCAGGCCGATTCGAGAATGCTCCTGCAAGTGGGAGAAGACTGAACAAGGGAGTCATTGGCGATGAAATGGAAGAGGAAAGTTGGGTGGACATACTGAAGCCGGACCTTCTTGAACAAGTCTTGGATGTAGCCTTGTCTTGCCTGGAGGTCATGCCGGATCCAGACCATCAGTGTCTCAAAGACCTGCTCCTCCTCCCCGCAGAGGTCATCGTCCCCAAGGTAATCAAGGAGCTCCAAAGGACAGAGGTCCTTCAGGTCCTCAGAAGAGGCCACCTCAGGAAAGCATTTCAAAGCCATAGCCTTGGCTTTCTTATTCAGGCTTTGGCAGCTCAAGATTTTTGACAGTCTGATCATGCTCAAACAGTTGTCAGGAGTCAGCTTGTCTTGGAGGTAGGCAGAGCAGGCCTCAAACAGCTTGGCGTACTGCAGCATGGACGCCGTCTCCAAGAGGCACAAGACATTCTCGGCAGATATGAGAATCTCCCCTGTGTAAATGTAAAGGATAATCTGGTCCAAAATCTCAGCATCAATGCCCTTCAGGATGACTTTAGCCTGGTGACTCTCTTTGAAGTTGTTACAGAACATTGCCTTGAAGTATGGGCTGCTGGAAGCCAGCACATTTCGGTGGCAGGGGACTTCAAAGCCCCCAGAGCAGAGAGTAACATCAGTCAGCATCCTGCTCTGCCGCAGAGCATTCAGCTGCCTCAGCAGTTCGGAGGAGAAGTCCTGGTCTTTGAAGAGGAACTCCTCAGCAGATCCCTCCTCCATAGCAAAGTAAGAGAGAGATGAATTCTGGACTTGGCAGAAAAAACAAATTCTTAGCAGCTTTTATTGGAATATCCAGCTCCGAGGGAACAAATCAGGACTTTGATGTTGCTCTAAATATTCATTTGCTGTTATGCATAAAAATGGAACATGGGTTAGGTGCAGTGGGAAAATAATAAAGAGGCTAAAAGGTCACTAAGACCCTTTAAAATTTTTATAAATTTGTCACATAGGTTGCAACTCTGGGGTCAGCATCGCCTGCGTCCCTGGCAAGAAGCAAAAGCACTGAAGTTATCTTGCTGATTTGGGATGAAAGCTGAACTGCTGAAGCAACTGGGTTGTTCATTTTAATCACATTGAATAAATGTGCTTAGACATTTATTCACTGTTTTAAAGTATTAGCAGTTTAGTAACTTGCGCCTCTTTCGCCTAGAGTTAGTCATTCCCAAAGAATGTAAATCTGGCAGAGCTGAACTCTGCAGCAGGGCAAACTAAACCCTAGAGACTGGGAATCTGCATTAAAACAGTTATTTGTTAACTCTGCTTAGCTGTGTTTTTTTTTTTTTTTTTTTTTTTTTATGTTAATCAGGCACACAATGACTAAATTAACTGCCAGGCAGAACAATCTGATGAGTATTTCATGACTAACTGCTCAATCTGCAGTGAAATCGTACGGTAGAAACGTTTACCTTCCGTTGTCCTTCCCTGCATGCACTTACTCTCTGTCGCTTATTCTCTGCTGAGATTTTCCATAGCTAGAGCCTGGATAAAAACTATAAACCCACAGGACGTTTCTTTCAGTAGGTAAGTGATTCATAGAGGGTGATTTCTGGACGTGTTTATTCTGAAGTCACTTTTGCCGCTTTCGGGAGCTTTGTGCAGGAGCGCAAGGCGGTGGGGCATTGTATACATTCCAGGGCTAAGAATAGGCACATATGGGCTTCTCACTGTTATCACATGTGACGCCGCCGTTGCCTTTTGCAATGACCTGGCCGGTACTGAGCATGCCCAAGTGGTGTTTTTCTGGCAAATGTTTACATATAATAAATAGACACGGAGAGGAAAGTTCACTTATAAAAGTCCTGGCTGTCCGTTTGGAAACAGCAACAGGACCCTGTCCTAAAGTGCCTGGGAACTCGAGAAGCCTGTAAACAGTCTGCAATGCCTTGCGCTAGGTGATGCACTGTCACGTATTTTCATGGAGAAAGAAGGGCCTCCAGGGCTCCTGGTGTGGCGGATCGTGTCTCCACCTTATGGACAGGCCTGGGGAGCACCTGCCCGTTGTGGTCAGAGCTGGTGGGTGGGTGGGAGATGTTGGTGCACAGGGACTCCATACCCAGGGCACCTAGGGTGGGCAGGGAGAAACAGAGATAGAAGTTCTCTCCTGGAGCAATTTATGCCCCTTGATACTTAATACAGAAAATAACAGGTTGTGGCTTTTTCTGTAAGGACTTCAGCTCTCTGAAACTTTTAGCAAAGAAACATTGCTGGTGCCTTGATGAAGGCGAGCATTATGGGTGGGAAAAGTGGAGTGGTTTGCTGAACTGAGGGCAACAAGCTGAGGTAGCAGGTCCCAGGGTGACACATGGCTCCCCACTGCAGACACCTCATTTGGGCCTTTAACTGCAGCTGTCTGCAAGTGAACAAAGTGTCTGAGCTCCCCTTGCAGCTTCTGAGGCCTGGTCATTACAGCTATGGAGTGATCCAGATGACCAACAAGAATGTTGGTGACCTGTGTTTGGGCGGGTGAATCGTCCTCCAGGCACCTCTGACTAAATCTCCTCCACAGGCTGTAAGTGCTCAGCTGCCTTGGTCATGTGTAGGTGTCTGTTTGACATTTCCATGCAGGTATCTGAGATGATGAGCCTAAATCCATTCCCAAGGAATCAGTTGAATCAACTGAGCACTTTGTGCTCAGTTGATCCTCCACATCCCCGACTGGCCCCACAGAAGGCCCAGGATCTCCATCAGGTCCTGTGTGATGTGTCCCAGCTCCCTGCCAATATTCTGGGCATTTCAGGAAAAATGGCACTGGCTGCCCGGTGGGTGACTGACCCGGGCCCCTTGTCAATGCTGCAGTTCCTGCCTTTGTTTTGGGATGGGACTGGATCCAAAACATCGCTCCTAAGCGCTGCAGCTAGAGGGAAATATGAGGTTAAAGCACAACTTCTTCTCATGTTCTCAAAGCCAAGGCTCACTGGTGAGTCATGTCTGCATCTGGTCACTGAGAGGCAGATGAACAAAAATCTCTGGGAGCCTCTGTGCCCTTGTGTCAACCCCTGCATGGCGTTAGCCTCCGCAGCCCTCCGTGGGCTCCTGCCTCCGCACTGTGTCCCAGCAGAGACCGTGGGGATGGGGGCAGCCCTGTCCTCTAAAAACAGCAGCTTTGCATGACAGGCCGTGCCATACGTGGCCTCTCCCAGGGACTTTGTCAGCCAGCCTAGCAACATGGTAATGTGCCTGAAGGCCAGCTGAACCCTCAAGGCCCAGCCCTGTGTCAGGAATGGGCTGGAGTACGCCTGATGTACCTTCCTGGAGGCTGTGGTATCTCCCTTCCATGAATAGCCTGTGTCTGTGCCCGGCCAAGCGAGGCGAGGAAGGCAAAGGGAAGGAGCACAAGAAGGGTTTTCCTTGATGGGTCACTGTCAGGGTGCACATGGCAACATGCAGCCGCTTCCCTCTTCTCGACCAGGGCACGGGCTGGAGGACAGCACTGGGGAGAACGTGCCCTCCCCTCCATCGCTGCCTCACCAGCTGGCCAGGATCTCACTGTAAATATTTAGAGTGGCATTAAAAACCCCAAGGAGAATTTCTCTCTCCTCGTCCAGAGAACATTAGCTACCCAAACAAAACGCCCTCTCGCTTTCTTTCTTCTCTGTATGTATACGCTCTCGTTGCGGCCCGTTTTGATGATTGATGTAGCTTTACGTCTCTGTCTGGCTTGGACTCTTTGCTGCCCGATTAGTTCTGTCTCTTCTTGGCAGTGGCTGTGGATTATTTTTTTTAACCCTTAAAGAAACAACTGATGCTCTCTGAATTCAATGATGACACTGCTTTATGGGGTCGGGGAAGGGTAGGTGGCATGTTCTGCTTTAGATACTGATAAATTTGGCATTTATTTAGAAGATCCCAGGCTTGAAGGTTCTGCACAGTTAAGCAAACTCCTGCTAGCACAGAGTACATTGTGTGCTGTTGGAAAAGCTTATTGCTCTCGGAGTGTGTGTGTGTGCGCTGCTCCCTGCCCCGTCCCCACACAGGTCCCTGCCAATCTGGGGCCGAGACTCCCAAGCAATGAAGCTCCCACTGCCTGCTCTTTTTAATGCTTTTTCTGTCATGACCACTGGCAAGAGAAGGCAGAGCTGTTTCTTCTGTGGAGCAGTGTAACTTGTCTGAGAAAGTCTGCTCCTGAGTGAATCCTTGAGGCAGGTTCTCTAGGTTAGCATGCTAGTCATCGAGCCAGCCTCACAAAGGCTTAAGTGGTCTTTTTTTTTTTTTTTTTTAGGATGATGGGATATTGTGCTAACCATGCAGTGGGATATTGCATGGATAATGGTGACTGGTCTGAACACTGTGTGCAGATGGGAAGTGGTTTGTTGGCAGGTTATGTTGCCCAGTGGCACTGTGGGACTTGATGCTGCAGGTTCCCCATGCTCCCTAGGAAGGCTGGAGCCATCGGGGCTGTTAAAAACAGCAACCCTCTGCATCCTCTGCCTTATGAAATCCATCAGTGGCCAGTTTCTAGAACACAGAAATGTCTACAAAGGAACAACCATTCTGCCGCAATGCTGTATACTCACACTGTTCCTTCTGCTCTCTCCTTAAGTGTTTAGGAGTGCTCAGTTTTGGGATTAGGATGGTTGAATCTTTGATCTGACCCAGAGTAGCTCTTCTTATGTTCTAGTGTAATGGGATGATGAAACGCCTATTATTGTGCACTAAGCAGCAGAGTGGAAAAAAGCTGTAATCTAATCAGCCAGCAGGCAGGTGCACGGAGAGGATTGGTGATGTCAGACAACTTCTAAAACTCATACGCTGATCCTATTACAATTCAGGTGAAAATGAACAAATACGGATAAGGAGAAAGGCAGGGAGTCCACTGAGCTTATTCAGTGTTACATGCACCACCTTGATGACTACCAGACGCAAAGAACCGGGATAGTTCTCTGCCCCTTGCCCAAAATTTGCACTCTAAATAGGCAGGGCAAGAGAAGAAAATATTCCTTATTATGGTCTTTATAAAACAGGGGGGATGTAACAAAACCCAGGATTATAATTACTCATCATAAAAAGAGAAAATTATAGGGATCACAATTAATCAGATGCCATGAGCATGGGGAGATGCCCCAAGCAGTGGCTGCAGCCAGCCGTGGTTCCAGCATCCAGCCCAGGCTGGGAGAGCAGCCAGCACTGCCCAGGATGCTACCTGCGCTGGCGTGGAGCTTGGTCAGGGGTACCTGACACCATTTTGTGTCTTACAAGCTGGAGGGGAGAGAAATATGTGAACAGGCAGGAAAGCTAATGATATGGGGAATTATTAGATTTATGTATTGCATATTTATTACATATAAACATGTATAATTAATATGTATAGTGAAACAAAGAGCAAAGATATGTCTATACTAGCAAATTAGTATCAAGAGATAGCACAGACAGGGACCCTTTACTCCACATGTATGTCTGTATCTTAACCAGCTGACAGCACCAGGAGACCTAACTCCACACATGATGTCTGGGCCAGACCTGTGAAGGAAATGTTTCCTCATGGCCAGCACTGGGTTTTGGGTAACCCTGATACTCCCCATTGAAGCATCCTCCCCGAGCCCTGTCCATGTCCTGAGCTGAGTGTGGACTCACTATTTGGCTTACTGAATTGGGAAAACAGACATTTGATCCTGTCTTCCAGCTCCCTGGTTAACATCTTAGGTTCACTGAAGGCAACAAAACTCCCCAAGCCAGCAAATAGCAGAGAAGATACTGAAAAGTAAACAGAATCCAATGTGAATATAGGGAATTGGTGGAGAATCATATGTGACAATGAGATGAAGTCCTTTGTGTTACTTCAGGCAACAGAAGTACAATGGCAATTCCATGTGACACTGCCAGGTGTGGTCTCCTGCTCCTGCCCTCATTCTCCTAGAGTCATTGGAAGACGTGGGTTGGAGATACCCTGGGAGCTCACCTAGCAGGGCTACCCGCTAAGTTAGATAACGCTGCTCGGGGGTTCCTGTTGTATTTTGGAAGTTTTGAAAGATGGAGAATTCACAACCTCTCTGGGCTCCCTGTCTGAGCACCTGGTCTTCTTCCTCTTTTGTAAGCCCAGATACCTTTATGATCCTTCTCTCTCATTTCTCTCTAACTGGTGCATTACTCATTTGCTGTTTAGCTGCTCAGTAGACATGATTTCACCAGGTGCCCTACCACTGCTGTCATTCACATTGGTGTGATACTTGGTCCTGATCTAAGGCTCAGTTTAAGACCTGATCAAATCTGGATTCAGTTCTGATCTTGTGGACTGGGCAATGGACTATATCTGTAGATACTGGTCTTGGAATTTGAACTTGGATTTTGAACCCATGACCTAAACTTTTGTCAGAGGCATGGGAACAAGTTTTACATCTTTGGAAACTCAGAGCAACTTCACAAGTGTCACAGCCATCACTGCATGTATTGTGTACAGATAGACAGATAGATGAACACAGTGTGTAATTCAGTGATGACTTTGCCCCGGTATGTGTGGGTGTGAAGATGCGTGGGCTCCCGGCTTGGTTTCAGGCCAATCTCTAATTAAAGAGTGAGAGATTAAGATGAAAGCAATTGTACTCTTCCTTCTTTAGTCAGAATGACCTACTAGCATTAATTAAAACAATCTGCAGGCAAAAATAAATTTGGCTGCCAAAATTATGCACTTCACATTAAATAAGTACATAGCTTGGTTTAAAGGGTGCTGAACTCCTAGAGGTTTCACAGAAACCAATCATATAGCTTTGGGCACTCTTGCTTGAATATTTCAAAAACAAATTCTTTGCCTAAACCAGCTCCTTCATGTGCATTTCAGACTGCCACATCTTTTCGTTCCAACAACATCATTTGAGAATGGGTACCTGCCAGCTTATCTTGGACAGAACACACAGCGTGACCTGGAAAGGATAAAATATCACCAGGAACACTGGACACCTAAGTAGATTATTCATGTATCCTTTCTATAGTCTCTGATTACAACAGCCCCATAGCAACAGCAAGGAGACACACAGATCCTGCTCAGCTTCACTCCTTCTGGGTCTGAAAATTAAAGACTTTGATAAAGTCAAATCCAGTATCATATGGTTCATTTCAGGTTTGGTATCTGCCTCTGGTAGTCAAAGGAGGATCAGGCCTCTAAAATGCTGGGACATCCTATTACACCTGTGTGATACACAGATCCTACAAGCTCTCAATTTTTCCTGTTGTCCATTTATTTTGTCCTGTCTTTACCAACTATAAGTGGATGTCCAGATGCTACCACTCTGACATTGATACAATTGGAGAGAAACAGGTCCCATTTTTCAAAAATGCTATTTTCAGTGGAAATTAGATGTCAAAGTACATCTGAGAAATTAGGTCTGAAAGATCTTTCTCCTCACAGCATAGTGCATGCAGAAGAGGGAAGGGGCCAAACACGAAGAAGAGCTCACGAATCCATCTCCTTGACCCAGATTCTCTTCTCTCTGTTTGTCAGGCCCTCTCATGTTACCATTTATCTACATCTTTATAGGATTTTAGGGTAATTCAGGGTGGAAGGGACCTCACGTGGTTTCGCATCCAACCATCTGCTCAAAGCAGGGTCAGCCATGAGATCAGACCATGTTGTTCAGGGTTTTACCCAGTTGGGTATTGGAAACCTCCAAGGACAGAGACTGTGCAACTGTCCTGTGGTCCATGTCTAGTTCTGTAGGAACAGCATTTTCCTGATGGACAGATCCACCCCGTGAAGTCCCGTCTCTTCCCCAGCCATTCTCCTGTGCCATATCTCAGGAGGTGGTGCTAACGTGGACTGCAATTCCTTATCCTCTTCATGGGGTAACGTAGGAGGTGATGATGCTGAGGCAGGAACTCACAGACAGGGAAATCACTCCGACCTTCCCTGTTGAGAGCGGGATTTTTCTCAGGCTTGACTTAAATCATTAATTCACAGCCCACAGGTTGTTTAGGGAGCTGTAATAATGGGCTGAAAAGAAATTTCTACCCATTGTCTCTTGGCAGGACTGTCATGGCATGACACAGCACCCTTCAAATTCAGGGAAAAAGGCAGGGAAAGATCAGGGATAATCTTTGGAACTAAATAAAGGCAGTAAGTCTACCCAGAAGAAATCATGACAAAAAATAAAGATTCCTCCACATATGCAGACACAAAGAGGCCAATTTAGATTTAGTTTTTTTTTTAACGTGTCTTTATTGCTTAAGGACATTTGGCGAGATAGCCATAACATAAACCTCACGTCCAGCTTTACTTGGCAACATGTTTCCCAGCTGGAAAGAAAATAAATTGGATTTTTTTCTTTGTGCTAATGCCACATTTTTTGGATGCTATTTTGGAAACTAATCAAGAGGTGGCTGCTCAGCATGCTTCTTCATTCTTGATGGCTTTTTAGTGCAAAATAGCCAGCAGCAACTTTCTGAAATCCCCAGAGGTATCAGAACGGACAGCTTCAGTTAATGACTTCTTGTACATTTGCTGGAACTTCCCCTTTATTTCTGGCAGGTCGGTCTGAGGAGACACCAAGAGTTTCTTTAGAAGAGTGGGACGTGCTTTGTGCAATGTGCCCTGTTTCTACAAGGAACCCTCGGGTCTGATCCAAGGTCCACTGATGCCAGTGGGAGGAGAAGAGAAGAAAGCAGGAGGTCCAAAAAGCTTGGACCCAGCTTAATAGTGGGACTTAAGGTAAGCCCATGTCAGATGGTGTGTGGTGAGGGGTATGAGCCTGAATGGAGAGCCATGCTGGGGTGGCTGGGGGCACCTTTGCCTGGTGCTCAGCAGTGTTGTGTGGGCACATCATTGGCGCCAGATCACTGTGTGCTCCTGAGGCCACTCTGCACTGGCAAGAAGGAGTATTACTTCCAGGAGTATGTTTAAAAGACAGTTTTGTACCACCCACCACAGTAATTTTCTGGTTACTGCGTGGGGAGAATGAAATGCCTTGTCTTGAGCTTTCCTCTGAAAAGGTACCCATGGCACAGTCCTGATCTTTATCACTGGTTTCAAAACATTCTCATAGTTAAACCACGTCTTAACAAAGAGACTACACTGGCAACTAATATCTCACACTATTGATCATTGAAATGTAGGTTCTTCTCGTCCACGTGAACAACTTCTCTGTGTCAAGACTGGAACAGCTGAGGTTATACAATCTCAACAGCTTATATGGAAGGAAGAGGTAAAGACTGTATTAATGATCTCAAATGCCTTGTGCAGTTTTGTGCTTTTTAAAATTACAATTATCTCCTTTGGCTCTTAATTTTTCTTCCCTCCTTCCCATCTGTTTTTTTTCCCAGCTGGAATCAGAGAGAATTGGTGACTTATGTTTATTAGAAACTGTCAATTTGGGAACTGCTGTTTTATCATTACTTAACTAGGAATTTACTTTTACACATCTTACTGGGGCCAGACTTCCCCATGGACCAGTTTTATTCAGGTACAGTTTACTCCACTTGAAATTTCCTGTATGCTTTCTGTTTTGTTTTGTTTTGTTTTGTTTTCCAAAACAGAATTAGATGCAATACCAAAATTTGAGTTGCCTAGGTACAAAAGCAGAGTGTGACCTCTGGTGTCATTGGTCTGGAAGGGGTTGGCTGAGCACACGATCTACCAGGGCTCACTGTACCCTCTAAGCCTGTATTTCTCCCAGAGCTGATGGTATTACAGTATTGCAGGTCACAGGGTGTCCTACCTCGGCCCTGGTCACAAGGATGCGAATTAAGGTCTCTTCATCAGTCCCACCTCCCTTCATTGACTTGTGCAGAAGTGTAGCAAAGTAACCCGGGCAGTCTTTGGCACAGCTGACTACAAAACAGTAAGAAACTTCATTACACTTGCACATTTACACTTTGTCATACATCTTCAATGAGAAGGAAATGAGTAAGAAAGAAAACTCTTTAGGGTTTATGATCCTGCAGACATATGAGCTGGTTGAGCTTTTGTTCTGTAACTGGCCCCTATCAGTATGTAAGGAGAAGGTCTGGGGTCTGAATGGGGGAATACATTTCTCCACAGGGAAAGCATATTACACAGTGAAATGATCTGCTCTGAAAACACTGCCATCCCACAGTGAAAATGAAATGGATGAGCATGAGCAGTTGCCTATCTGGAGATCTCCTTGCCCATCTCTTCTCGGGGTACTTGCTCACTCCATAGCTCAGAGGGGGAAGATCTGGGAGATCCCAGATCCACAAGGATAAAATCAATACCAGTAAGCTTGCCAGAGGCAGGGTAGAGGTGTAAATACTGCTGACAGTCACCCCCAGTGCCAAATGGCTGTCAGGGATCCTGTATGTTTTGGTGGTAGCCTGGTAGCACACTGCTAATGATGCTCAGGCATCAGCTGGAAGTTATCAGCAGACACAGCCTCAGGGGCAGCTTGGAGGTGGTCACCCTGTTTTAGAGGGCAAATAATTTAGCCTTGTGGAGAGGAGATGTGTCTGATATGTTTTATTTCTAAAACTAAGGGCTCCAAACCGTTACTGAAACCTGGTTCTTCTTTTCCTAGCAGATAAGTCAGCTTCATTTTAAGGCTATCTCAATAGCTGTCACCTATGTACAGAACCCCAAGAATGAGGGCAAGATGGGGGCAAGAACTAAAATGAAAGCTCTCAACAATTTTTTTTTTTTTTTTTTACCAAGAGTGAGGTAAGCCTTCTCCAGATCTCCAGATGTTTCACTTTTAATGGATTCTTCTATGTCTTTCCCACACACCTGGAGGGACAACAAAAAGTAGCCATCAGAGCTGCTGTCTGTACAAGCCATCCCACTGCCATAAAACCAGCATCAGCTTTAGGACACAATGGCAAAAGGCCAGTTCAGATCCTTTTGAGACTTTCCAAGGGAGCAATTGAAGGGTAAGTGAAGATCTTTTCTGGAGTAAGTGCTCACAGATCCTCTGTCACAACAGTTAGATCAAGCAAATTGTACTCATACCCGAGGGCTTCTAGGACAAACAAGTTGCGGCTTCTTTTTGAGCAACCCCAAGCAACGGAGAAACTCTCTGAGTTCCCTCTAACCCCTTTATCAAGCTCTGGATGGCTTCCACACAAAGAAGATAAATTTTGGAACTTTACCAGCTCTATGAAGTTTTGTTACTTATCGTCTTTGGCTGCTCAGGGAAAGCTTACAGGCACTGCAGTTTTTCCCTAGTTTTTGTATTATTCTGTAGGAAAGGGGAAAAGCAGATTGCTACTTCAAAACAGAGTTCATCCTGACCTTTGTGAATTTTGCGAACATCAAAGCCTTTTATTTTGCTTTGCTTTGCTCTCAGGACGGCCCTGCATGGCTCAAAACTCGAGTGGATTTAGTTCAGGCCTCGGAGACCACAGGTACAAAGCAGCAGTGGGTACCTTGTGAGGTTCTTTAAGTGCCAGCCTAGCGTAGACCCGGCCCTACTTATCTTAACCGAACGTGGAGAAGGACTCAAGTTTGTGTGGCTCTAATCTTGGCCCCCTTCTCCTTCAAATGCATCCAGGCAGGATGTGGTGGGTTGGTTTGGGCAACCTGATCTGCTTGGCTTTGTGAATCCAAAAGCCAAGGCAGCTTGGAACCCCCGGGGTTTGCGCCACGCTGAAGAACTACCAGTTAGTGACTGTTGTTGTTCTCCTGCCAGTAGGAAACCAAAAGTTGGACTAAGCTGCAAACATTTTTCCAGCTAAGGGTTCCTTATTGTGCTGACACTGGAATATGGCTGTGATTGAAGGTTTTTCCATCTTCAGTGCTTAGGGTTACGGTTTTCTGATGAACTCAGCCATCCTACGAAGTTCAGGACTGTCAGCCAGAGGCTGGAGGTGGGGCCCTCTCCTGAGAATAAATCTCACTGCCAAGCTTCCACCTTCCTGCCAGGAGAAGGACCTTGGATTTCCCATTGCTTGGACTTTCACAGGTCAATTCCAGGCGAAAGGCATCAGTGGAGGTTGGCTCCAGGCCCAGCCGTGGGTAAAATGTGCTGGTGGGTGACACCAGAAGTAGCAGACGGATGGGATCCTGCTACCCTAGTTTGCCTTTTGCTTGGAGATAGAGGAGAGCACAGCAAAGTCCTTGCACCAGCTGTTTGCTCAGGGAGGGCAGAGGGCAAGAGGCTGGAGGTGTGCCTCTGCCCTGGCAGAAGGGCTGAGGATAAGTGCAATGGAGAGGTTGGAAGAGGCAGCCCCAGAGACACCAGGGTCTCAGGAGTAAGCCAGGGACTGACCTGGCACGCACTCACCCATCTGTGTGCCTTCCCCACTGCTCCCAAAAAGTCAGGACATTACAGATAAATGGGACAGACACCACCCAGCCACCACTGCTATCTAAACCGTGTGTCCTGTGGTCTTCAGCAGAGTCACCATGATGTGGTGTGGTGGCAATCAGTGGTCTGGTTTGGAAGTGGAAGGTTAAACAGTCAATATGAGTGTGTGAAGCAGGGGGATCACGATGAAAGACCCTGCCAGGCTCTGCTTTGGAGGTCAGAAAGACAAAGTTCTGCTTCAGGGCAGGAGTTTATGAACATATCTCTTTGCCAGTCCTGTTGCAGGAGTGGGGACGCCATCATGCAGTTGTGGAAAGGAAAGGGCATCACAATCTTTATTTGATTGGATATTGTGTGCGTTATAAAAGGGAGTGGGTTCTTCCACGGCAGAAGACACAGCTTTTATCCCCAATTCCTTTAAGATCAGGATCCAGTCATATAGAAATATTTTCTGAGATTCCTTTAAAAATGGCAAATAAAGGATCACCTGCCCTACATGTTGTCATAGGGTCTGCAAGCTACACGAGGTCCTGTGCAGCCCACATCACAGAAGGGAATAACTCACCTTTTCATAGGCTTGAAAGGTTGCTCTCAGCTGGCTGTAGCTTCTCTTTGCTAAGACCACATTGAAAGCCAGCTCCTCTGTTCCCCAGCGGCCTTCTCCTGCCTTAAAAATTGCATGTCATTTTTGAAGCACTTGTTTATTCACAGTAGAGACAAAAAGTCAGCTAGAGCCCTTGATTCACCATGCTCCAGCCCGTGCACCCCTCACTGCAGCTCTGTACACTGCCCTTGCCTCCGTGCTCAGTGTGTTTCATTGCCTCCCGGGCAGCACATTGCTGAGCAGCACAGCAACGGGGGTTTTCTGCAGTTTCACTTACTTTATACAGATCTGTGGCGTCTTGCTCAGCGAGCTCTGTGTTGACCTGTTGGTTCTCATCTCGGGTTGCCTGCAGAAGAGGACATTACAGTAGGATAAAAGACCAAGTGCTGGTTGCAGTTTGTAGTGGGAAGGAAAATGGTAATTTCGAAGCCCTCACAGGTATTCTGGTTATAGTTTTGCTGCCCTCTGCTGACAGTCGCCTTGTAATGGGGCCACTGCGGGGGCACCGACCAAGTTTACCCCAGACTTCAGAGGTGAAGCCTGAATGTTCCTCGAGGCAGGGTTTATCTCTCAGTTTTATTTGCTGTGTGCTGAAGCCCTAATGACATTGCACATCTGATGCCTCAGGAACAGGATGGGGATCTCAGGTGTTAGACCTTGCTCTGGGAATGCTCCTGGGTGGCCGCATGGCCCAGAAAGAGCTGGGCACGTTGGTGCTAACATGGGCTTTGTTGTTCAGCCTTGAGTCAAAAAAAATCTATGGATAACATGCATTTGTCTCTCCTGAAAATATACCAATGCTTTCCAGACTGGTGTATTTAGTGATGTGACTGCTAGGCCTTTTGTATCAAATCTTTTCATTTCTGTTGTCTTCAAAGTAACAGAATTTAAAAACTCACTTCTGAGTTTATATAAACCTTAAAAAGTTATAAATGTAAAGGCTCTTGTTCTGAAGAATGCTTTTGAGAATGCCTTTTGCTTATTATAATTACTTCGTTATTATATTATTACAGTCACCTCATTCTAAATAGCAGCTGATCCTTATTACGATAGAGAAAAGGAAATCTCTCTCCCCAGCAGGTGCATAATAGCTAGTTCCCTGCCTTACCTCCAGCACAGTGACCAATATCTTCCTCAGGGAGCCACTTGTGTCACTTTTCACATCAGACTCTAGATCCCTATCAAAGACTGTGGAGGAAAAAAGAAATCTGAGAGGGTTCACTCAATAATGGAGGCTTTAAATGAAGGTGTTTGAAATGGAACAGTACTCACGCCGCTTGTACGCCTCCTTTATGTTTATGATTTCCTAGGGAAATAAGAAACATAAATCAATAGGCAAAACAACAAAGCAGCTGGCCAGTACCATGCCCCTGTTGCTTGAGATGCTGCAGGTGTGGAGCTGGGAGAGGGCACAAAGAGCCCAACTTCTCCTCAATGCCACCTTGGTGGCCACTTGCCACCATTAACAACCCAGGATGGCATTTGGACCTGTGCCTGGCTGGTTCTGCTTGCATTTAGGGATAAGCTAAAGGGATTTTTGAAGAGGACTGTGTTCTCATACCTGGTGAGAGCCACAGTCAGAGCCATGCAGAAGGCTCTGACAGCTGCCTCCAGATAGGCTCCTGGGGACTTCTCCATCCCCAGTGCTGCCCTGCGCCTCCGCAGGAGATGTGTGGTGGATGTGTAGGGCTGAGGAAGGAATCTGAATTGCACTGCTGTTACTCCTGTCAGAGTTTGGGCCCTGGTGTGACAACCTTGAGGCTGCAGCCACTCTCACCAGGCATTTCAGAAGCTGAAGCTGGTCTGATCCATCCTACTCCTGAGGACACAGGCCTGCTCTTTGCCATGCTACCTAAGGCACACCACATGTAAAATCTACCCAGGTGTCCAAACCTTATTGTTTCGCGTGCAGAGAATTTCAATCAGCAGCGACTCCTCCGTCCCAGCACCCTTCATTGCCTTCCGAAGCTCCCGCGCCTCGTACTCGCAGGGAAGGTCCAGCAGAGCCAGCACAGCCTTCTCGAAATTGCCACTCAGGTCTCCCTTCAGCACCTCTTCCAAATCCTGCAAGGGTGGGTGGAAGGGTTAGTGCAAAAGCTGAGGTGGGATTAGAAGATTTATTTGGTTGGTTCAAGGAATTTCATGATTTCAAAGCTTTTTTTCTGTACCAAAAAGTGACAAAAACATGAAAAATCCATGAAATCCATGGGCATTTTTTTTGCGTATTAAATTCTCTAGATTTTTGTTTGTTTGTTTCATATTGAAAGAATTTTTTCTCCCATCTTCAAATCTTAGCCACTCATTTCAGTCTGAACTCTTACTTGCTTAAGTACATGTAAGCTAGTGTTTTTAAAAGATTAACAGGAGAGATTTCACTGAAAGACAATGCAGAAACCTTCTCTGAAAGAGGTGCAACAGAAGGGATCAAGCTTCTTCAAATTCTCTTCCACTTCTGGTTATAATTGACTTACTGGGAAAAGCAAGAAAATTCTATGAATTGCTTTGCTTTCAAGCAATCAGACTTTTTTTTTTTTTTTTTTTTTTTTCCCCCCCAAAAAAAAAGGCGAAAAAAAAAAAAAAAAACACAGAAAAAAAAAAAAAAAAAAAAAAAAAAAAACTCTTTTTGATATGATCTACTTAATTCAAAAATTAAGATGACCCTGGAGAAGACCTGGCTAGTGTGTACGTGTTGGCCAAGCACTCACGCTGAGAATGTCTCTCGATGATTTATTTTAAGCCCTATCTGTGGCTGACATTTCCTGCAGTACGGAAGCATTTGACAACTCCAGAACAACAATACAGAAGGCCAGCTTTAAATCTTTTGTTCCTAAGCGTGCTCTTACACAATCACAGGTGAAGATACAATCTCCCGAGGCTGGCACCAGTGCTGCAGCCGGTCCCAGGAGCAGGTGAGGGCAGCGGTACCTACGGCTCTGCTGCTCCTCTCCCAGACATCCAGGCTGCCCAGGCAGGTGAGAAGGCTTGTTGTGTGCTTGTTTCACTGGGATGTCCCCTGGAATTTGCCCATTTCCAATGCCTATTTTTATTAATCCTCATTATAAAACTAACTCAGCGGGGTGTATGCACCCAAACCCATGCTTGCTGTCTGCTTTACATATGAAAGGCTTTCTGGTCCTGCACTGCCCATCTTATTATCATTGATTAATGACAAAGTACAAGCAGACCTTAAGAAAATACCAATTTAATAATACGTTCTGCAGGATTCAGCTGTTTACCTAAATAATGCATTGGAAGGTTTTATTTTTCTTACATACGAAATGACCACGGCAGTCCATGCGTCCTCCTCCAGAAACCAAGCGCTCCATGAGATTTCTCTGTTCTGCAGTGTGCAGTCGATCTCAGCATGAGCATAAATCAATATTAAATCTACCCAACTCAACAAAAATATAATGATGTAAGACCAAGTGGTCTCTGAATATGCATCTGGTTGGAGTGGGATTTGGAACTGACGTTAACTGCATTATTTACCTGAAAGCCTTGGTTTCAGGCTTCCTTTTTTGAAATACACTGAAGATGAACACAAGCTGAAATATTTTTAATTTTGGTAATGACTTATTTTCTAGCTGTCCCAGCTTTGACTAAATTGCTCTGATCTGGTTAAGGCTGATTTCAAAAAGACTCTGAGGCCTAACGTTATTAAGATAATCAGTATTTTGGGAGATAAAAGAAAATGCTGGATCAGAAACTAACTAGTGACCTCCTTAAATCTACTGGACCCCTGATATTTGAAAAGCAGAGCATTATAGGCTACATTTCCCACAGGCATGCTGTCTGAAACAAAGAGGCTATGAATTTTGAAATACCTTGCCATACAGAGCATTGTACTTCTGTTTTATTTGTTGTCTCTGCTCCGCTGTTCGGCTTGACAAGACTTCGATAATTTTTTTTTCATCAGTTCCTGAAAAAGAAGGTTGTGCATAGGCTGCATTGAATCAGGAATCCAACGCAGAGGAAAGAAAACAGGATTGAGTGCTAAAGAGAAACAAATCGATGGGCATACATCTACTGGTGCCAACTCTAGGATTTGTCAAAGCACTTGAAATTCTTTTGACGAAACGTGTATCTGCAGTTGGCTATAATGTTCAAAACATTAAATACAAGTCCGTTGCCTTGTGCTGCTGCTTATATGTTATAGGGAAGCTGAGTCTTCTGTTTCAGATCAGACAATGCCCTAAAACCAGGGCACTGTCTGCACATAGGCTGATAGCCAAGTTTTTGCTGGCAGTGGCTGTTGGAGCAGTCCCTGCCCCTGTTTTCTACCCCTGTTTCTACCTGATGGTGTCAGAAAGAGGAGCGGGAATCAGCCTTTGTGGTCTGAACCTCTCTGCTGATGCTGTTTTTTTTTGGCAAAAATAAGTGGGAGGATGCAGCCACTGGGAAGTCCAGGTGATGGGCACCGCAGGGGCTGCATCTCCTGGGAGCCTGTGGGGAAACCAACCGCACAGCACCCTGCCACGAGAAACTCCTGGGGCAGCTTCGAGCTGAAATGTATGCAAGGATGGAAGCGGCTTGCTAAAAGAAGTGACCTTGTTCTTGTGCTTTTCTTGCCCTAAGCCAATATAAACAGATGTTTGCACTGATCAAAGCTGCTGGAAGGTATCAGTCGATGTTTGTGGCTAATGGGACAGGACCAAAGTGATGTTATTTGGGTGCATGAGTGACACAATAGAGGAACTGTTGCATTAACATGTGTCCTGGTGCACTTCTGTCTCGGGGCCAATGACTTGCCTCGGGCATTATTTCTACAAGGCAGGTATTGAAATGGAAAATGTGTATCTGGAGGGACCTCTGATCCTGCATGGGATGGGCACTGCCAAAATATCCGCAGTGTATAAAGGCCTCAGATGGCAGATGAAACGCAGCAAGCCGTATGCCAGCTCTGCTGATGCATGCATGTCACGCTGGTGAATATTGCCCCGTGATCTTCCATCTGTTGCTTCCACCTACTGGGCTTTGGGTTGTGTAATGCCTTATTGCAGGTTTTGGGAGCTAGGGCCTTCAAGGGTTTCTGAGGCGCTACCAGTACAAACAATAAAAATACAGATTATGTTGGCATTCAATAGCAGCTGATGCGTTTTTCCTCCCTGCATGTCATCACCGGGTACATTCAGAACAGGTTTGGAGCACCTGGTCCAATTCCTCCTGCTTGAAATCAAGACAGAAGGCATGGCCCTATTTTAGGAGGAACAGCACCTCTGTCTGACAATGTGGGGCTAAACTCCTAGTGGGAAAGTCTTCTGGGGAACCGTCTTAAGTATGTTGATAGGACATTGTTCCTAAAATTCAGGCACTTCACTAGCTCATCCTGAATGTCAGTGCTATACCAGGAAGAAAGGCTTAAATACCTGTTTACTATGCAGACGCCTGGTTTGGATTAATGACTTAATGCTCTCACATGCTGCTCAGCTGTTCTTCCTCTGCTGGACGTTGGCACCTCTGTGGATCGGAGGACCCACGAACGCTGGGCATTCCTATTCACACCAGTGCTTAAAGTCAGCCAGTTTAAGACTACCACTGAAGATGGTGGGAGCCACTGCATCTGGTTAAATCACTGACACAGGTTGAGGAGCATCCCATATTCCTTTCAGCAGACGGAGCTGCAGTGGGCTCTGATGATCATCTGGAGGTGGTCATGTTTTTGACCGGTCCCTGAAGACCTGGGAGAGGACCCATGCCCTTAATCTGGCCTGACTGGCTTGACCCCATGACTGTCATATCAGCCTCAACAGCTTCACGGCCCTATCGTAATCCTAATGTTTACCCTAGTCCTTTGCAGCCATGCAGTTAACACACCAGATCTTACCAGTCTTTGAGGAACAAGCTGTGTTCCCTTCCCATTTATCTTAATCCTATTAAACTCCATGGCTGTGCATGTGCTTTGAGTCAGTGACAGAAAGGATAAAGATTAACTGAAAATGGTTTAAACAATTGTTTTTGTGTACGTATATGCTGTTTATAATCTTGAATTGCCCTTTGTATAGAAACCAAAAGCTTTCTTACCCGCTCCTTTGCAGGCGCTGTGTATTTTCTTGGCATCTCGGTCTGCATCAAAACCGTGATGGTGGCGTTTTTCAGTTGACTAGGAAAACAGAGAGACAGCAGATCCACAGAAAATGATTTTGCAGAAATTCAGGCCAGGTTCTCACCTGATTTTTAGTCACGTCATCTAAACCACGTTGGGCTTTTCTGACACGCTGTATCTGTCACGGGGCCCCGAGGACTGGAGCAAAACCAGCTGTCCCCACGTGACACGTGATGCCGATCCCCTGTAACTTTGCTCTGCCAGTTCAGGCTTGTTCAAATAATTTGAATGTAATAACTGTATGCTGGACAACTTTGTGCCAGATCAAATATGATTTGCCTGCACCACTTTAACAGCAGGCCAATATAAACGACTTATCTGATGCGGGCAGAACCGTGCCTGTCCTCTGCAGGACGTTTGTGAGGGCTGAGAGCTGCCAGTCCCAATCAGCTGAATACAAACTGGTCCTGCAAGCCTTTCCTGCATCGATGCACTCAGGCAAATGAGATAACTGGAGATATATAACAGCAGAAAGATGGAACTACTTTTGTGTGTGTGTGTCAGTATTGTACATATGGTTACCTTGAGCTAGATCTATCAGGGATAATAACTCAAAGTCCACAGCCACAGCAGCAGTTTACAGCCTGACATATCAATGTAAACAGAAAACCACGCTAATTCCTACTAATCTGATAAGCTGTGAGGGGCTGCAGTGCTGGCACATCCTCCACTCGGCTGTTTCTCAGACAAGGGCAGAGGTATCTGCGAGCAGGAGGTCAGTGACATTTCTATCCCACTTACTATCACGAATCAGATCATTTAAATGCCTGGGAGCTAAAATAACACTGAAAAATAGCTCCCAGGTTCCTAAATCTATCTGAACTATTTGCATACCGCCTGCCCTGGGGGTTTAAGCGTGCATTTCGAGCGCTTTGGTATTTCCATTCAAATAGCAGCAAGTGGATCCAGCAGCTCGATTGCAGGGCTGCCAGCCACTGACTCTCCGCTGCTGTTGATGAGGGGTAAGCACCCAAAGACACGGCACTGTGCCCCCCGTTAGGGCTAGTTAAGGGTTATGACACCCCAGGATATGGCACAGGGCTCTTCAGCCCTACCAAAAATGCCGCCCATCCGACCAAACAGAAGGGCCTCCATGGCTGAGCTGCCTCCTTGTCCTAGGGGAGAGCACAGGCCAGAGGTGATTCCTGAAAAACACTGCAGACAGCATCGCCCTGCCGGTCTGAAGACAATTTAGCCATGCGGCCTTTGGCCATGCTCTGCCACGTACAGGTATGGCCTAGCAGCCTGTTTGGTGGTGGTCTTGGCAAGCTTTGCACTGTGCACTGTCAGCCCTGGTGGAAGAGCTGCAGCTCTGGATTAAGGAGTCCTCTGTCTAAAGACAAAGGGTCTTATCTCAAGGATAAACCCCCAGTCCAGTCCCTGTGCTTCTTTACCTTTGTAATAAAGACTAAAGACAATTTAAGCACCTTGGCTTTTCCAGCAGCTAGTGGCTAGGGTACAATTTACTGCTAATGGCAGCTGCTGTACCGCAGCCATCTCGCTCAGGTTACATTAGCTGAAAGCTATTTTTACACCAGCAATTAGCGAGCTACAACAACAATGCAAAAAGTCCTCTCAGCCTTGTGGCACCTTCCTAACACCTTCCTTGCCACTTCACTGTCACAAACACCGCTGGTGACCCTGTATCCTGCTGCATGCCCTGTGAACACCCGTGCTTGTCTAAACCTTTTATTGAGCAAGGTGGAAATAGATGCATGTAAATCATATTTTCTAGAGAGAGATTTTATTTAACAGATTTTCAATTTCTCAGTAACTTCTCCAAAAAATGAAAGGTAAAACCCACAAAGCTAGAAAACAGATGTAGGGATCCCTGTCTGTCCAAAACGAATGGCTTGAATTGCTTTCCTGTTCTTCTGCTGTGACGGGGCGGTTGTGTTTCTTTGATGGAATCATGTACAAGAGAGATTGTTTTGCACAATGTGCTTGGAAATTCAGCTCTAGTTTCTTTCTCCTTTTCTGATGGGTATGTTGCACCCTCATTTTCCTTCCTCCCTTGGTAACAGGCAGGCTCACCAGAATAAAATTCACGTTTGTTCTCTGCAACCCCAGAACAAACAACGGTGGCTAGCCAGCCTCGGGGCTGAGCTTGAGGGACCAGAACAACAGCATCCTACATCCCAACAGGAATCCATGCTGGATATACAGCCCTGGGAGGCAAATGCCACACGCAGAGTGGGCCTCTCTGCTGTTTGGGTGCTCCTCACCACACGGCAGGTTCAGTGAGCATCGTGCAGCCTCCAGGGGGATGCTCTGCTGCCTACCTGTTTAAGCGTGCCCCGCAAAGAGCCTTCCCCTGTCTCTAACACCAGGTTTGTTTTCAGCTTTTCAGTCCATACCTTGATATATACTTTCTGGGATCGTCAGTTACCACTGTGTGAGGTGGTGTGCTAATTATTTCTTCCACCTGTGTGGTGCACACTGGGGCAATCCCAGCAGGCACTGAAAGCTGGAGAGATAACATCCCTGTTCTACTGCACTGCGGGAAAAGCAGCCCTTTGCAGGAAAGGGGTGCGATACCTGAATGTATTACATCACAGTGACGCTAAGCTATCAATATTCTGGCTTTGTAGCATTAGTGTGCTTTTAAGATTATGTTCATGCCACCCGTACAGCTGATCCTGCTGCCTGCCAGGCAGCCAATACTGAAGTTATTCTCCAGTTGCTTGAAAAGAATTTCTTTGTGAGGGCAAGGGCCAGGGAAATAGCTGGAAAAACAGCAAAAAGGGGACAATTCTGGAGCACAAAATACAGAGAAATTTGCTAGCTTTGACTACTTTGCTCTATCCAAGCGCTACTTGAATTTACAGCCCCCAGATCCACTCCGGTCAGGAGTCCTGACCTGTTGCTCCAGATTTGCTTCCTCCAGACCCAGGACAGAAGATGTGCTGGTGACAAGTGAGAGGACAACGGCTGTGTCTGGCATTTGCTCCAACTTTCCAGCCATTCCTCAAGGACTGAAACACCTACACAGAGGCCCTATGGCCTTCCAAAGGGTTACAAAACTGGTCTGGGCTTTGCTGTGCCTCACCCACCAGCAGCACTGGCCTGCGGGTATCACTCCTGTCCCACCAGTGCTGCTGCCACCACGGCTCCCACTCCCCCAGCCCCATCAGAGGTGCACCTGGTCCTGCTAACGCCATCCCAGCACCTGGGGAGCGTGGTTTGTGACCCTATGCCTCGATGGCTGTTGGGCTGGACTCTGGTTTTAGTGGGTCCCTAGCCCCTCCATGCCACTTGTCATCGTATCGTTGGGTCTGCGAGTAGCACAGGTGCTCCGGGTAGGAGAGTGGTAGCACCAGCTCCTGAAATAACATTGTGGATTTATGAGGATTCATAAAGACATAAAGAAAAATAGTTCTTCTCAAGGGAAGAGAAGGAAGGCTGGCTTCTCAATGACAGTCAGGATACGCTTGTTTTAAAGCAGCACAGGAATTGTTTGAGTCAGCTGTGCTGAAATTTCCATCTTCACATAAATCCCTGTAAAACATTAACTGATGAGTCTGGGGGATGCCGTTCATATTGTGCCGTGAGTAACACCAGCATCAAAGCTGTGTAGATAAAAGATCTGATATGCTGGGTAGGTAACTGTCAAGGCCAACTCCTGAGTCACCCGGAAAGCTCTGCTTTAAACTCACTGTCTGCCAGGTCCCAGCCTTGATCTTGACACTGATGTGGCCCACTGACTTCTTTATTTTTTTGAGCAGCATTCCTTAGCTTAAACAGTTTTTGCCTCACTCGTATGTATCTTTAGACAACAACCATTTTCCCTTGCAGCTTTGGCTAAAGTTGGCACAGATTTATTTCCATTAAACTGGACAGATTATCGCTCGTCTAAAACTAACACTTAGCTTGTAAAGCACAACGAGTAGTTTTTCCTACCGGAACTTACACTTTAAGGAGGTGGAAGACGAGTTTATAGCTAAAGATGGCTGACACGTTTAGAGAAGCATTTGGAGACTTTGATTTGTCAGCATGTGGAGGAGCTCTCGTGGTGCACACATAAACAGGTTAGCAGAAAGGTCAGCGAAAGCAAGAAAGACAGAGGAAGAATAAGATCTGGTGGATTTGAGGCATCAGCAGGTAGAATTGGAGAGGCATAGCAATATATTGTGAAGATGTCAGAAGACAAAAGCTAATAGCTTCCTAATATATGCTGCTAGCCTGTCAGAAGACAAAAGCAGCAGAAACACTGCGGTGAGCATGCCAGGTAGCTTCCTGTATTGCAAAACAGAGACAAAGTACTCCACCTGAAAATAGCTGATAATACAGCTCAGCAACCGTAGGTATTTTTCCACCCCCATCCCCTGAAGCAGATGCACGACCATGCTCGAGAACGGAGGTTTGGGAGGGGTAATATCAAACCAACAGAAGGGTGGCTGCTCAGGGTGCTGCTGGCCATGCTCGTCCGCTGCAGCCCCAACACGGATCGATGCCAGTAGAGTGCGCGGATAAATGCAGACACAGACCCTGTGGGTGAGTCGCAGGAAGAGCCAGCAGGAACACGGCCACTGCTCCGAGCGGTCGAGGCGCAGGTTTAACAGCTGCGGGCAGAGCTCTGATGTGGGCCAGGCTGACCCAGGGATGATGGGTCTTCATTTTTGCCAGGTCCAGTTATGTGATTTATTTGGTGGATGTCTTATTTCAAGCTTATCTTTGGTTGCTGCAATTCATTTTTCTTTGGAAAATAGAAATAAAAATGTAAAATTGCAGCCCGCAGCAAGGGCAGGCTGACCCAGCCATGCTCTTTACAGCACTGAGTGTTGTCTGGAATAAAATTTAGGGCAGTATTCAGGTGTCTGGTGCCATTAGAGATGCCCCTGGGTGAGCTGCCTGCTGCCAGTGGTAAAGGCATGGTCTCCTGTGTGACCTGCATCTTCCAGCCTGGTGTGGATATCTCATGAGTCTGAGGGCATCTGCAGCAGTTACTGGACATGGGCACAGAATCAAGCCCCAATTACTGTACTATTTAATTATGATCACAAAAATGTGTTGGAGAAAACCAAGGTTTGAATAAGAATGACGGAAACCAGTTCCACATGCAACAATCTGAGCTTGCCTCCCAACAGCCTGCTTTCCCCCACATTCACGTCTCTGCCTTCAGTCTGGTTTCAGTGCCTGTCCTGCATGCTACCGCCGAAGCCGTTCCTCTGATAGGCACAGTCATAACAGCACATCACTGCGTGGATTCTCTGATGACTAATAACGGTTGGGTTCACGCATCAGTCTTTTGCTTATGGAGTTTCTAATACAGTCTCTCTCTTCTTTTAATTTCACCGCACCTAATAGTTTTGACACTAATACCCTGCCGGTACATTCAGATAAAACATTTCCAGTGGGTACGCATATTTTTAGCTAGGTGTCCCAGTTTTGGCTGGAATACAGCTGACTTTCTTCCTAGCACCCTATATGGTGCTGCGGTTTGGATTTGTGACCAAAGCAGTGTTGGTAAAACCCTGATGCATTAGGTGTTACAGAGCAGTGCTCACACAGCCTCATGGACTTCCAGCTCCTCGTGCTGCCCTGCCAGGGAGGGGCTGGGGGTGCCCCAGGAGCTGGAGGGGACACAGCCAGGACAGCTGGCCCCAGATGACCAAAGGGACATCCCACACCATGGGGATGCTCAGCAGTAAAACTGGGGGGAATTCACCAGGGGTTGTGATTGTTGGTCATCAGTCAGCTGGCGCTAATTGCTTTTTGCATCACCTGTTCCTCTTTGTGTGTGCTCTCTTTTACTTATAAAACTGTTTTTATCTTGTCGCAAGCATTTGCTCGCTTTCACCCCTCCAGTTCTCTCCCTCATCCCACTGGGGGTGAGCGAGTGGCTGCGTGGGGCTGGCTAACCCCCAGCACCGGGTATCACACGTTCAGGCACTGCAGTGTCCTGCACCCTGCTTCTTGAGGAAGCCAGAACCAAATGGTCTGTAACATCCAAAAGGTAGGCACAGGAATACCAGAAAAACAAACCGACAAGCCAAAACAATTGGAAACCCATCACAAATCACAAACAGGAGCCTGCTGAGATTTCTCAGTTCTCCCCGTGCACCGTCACTGATCCACCAGGTCCAAGACCTTCGAGGAGCCTCACCTCCAGCCAACAAAGCAGTTCCCCTCCGGCTCAGCACTGAGAGCTGTCAGGACTGCTTTGGGGAGAGCTGCTCTTGCTGTAGGCAGTGGGTAAGTCAGCTGACAGCTCAAGGTCCCTTCCGATCCCCTGCTCCATGAATTTCTGTTTCCCTCTTTTGTGTGGAGAGGAAAATGTATTTTCCCTGTCTACAAGGAGTGCCCCAAACCATCTAGTCACCTTGTTAGCACGATGACAGGGCTGGGGTGTTTATCTCCTCAGTTAAATTATATCTAATATTTTACGACCACGGAAGACAGCTTTTGGCAAATCACCACCTACGTGATTAATTTTTATCAACAGACATACTTAAGATTAATTATTTATCCTTGCAGAAGCCTTTAATGAGCTGTAACGCAACTGGAATCTGAGGTTAACTAGATTGACATACTGGGAAAAAAAAAGAGGAAAAAAAAAGATACTTTGTCTTAGAACTTGTGGTTTTAGTCCTCCACAAAATCACGCATTACCAGGATAACCACCTGTGAGCAGAACCAACTCTTATCTGAAGGGATAGTCCTAGTGACAAACGGCCCGGTTCTCATCGCTCACTTCCAAGCACTTCCTTGTGTTAAGAAGAACACACAAGAACAAACGTGGGAGAAGGCTGCTGTGTTTTGGTCCTGGTTTACTTCAAAAGGCAGACTGAAAACAGGCTGCTCTGTTTGTATTTCATCAATGCTCTGCTTTACTAGAACAGACATTTGCAGTCACAAACATTTTTTCACCTCACTGTCATGCTACCTTAGGCCCCTTGGGACTGCCTCAGTTTTTGGATCAGAGCAGAAGGTATGAGCTAACAGGAGCAGCCACAGCCTCCCACCGCTATACGAGGTATATTCCTCTTCTGTATTAATGTTGCCTTATTTTAAGCCCATCCACTCCTACTAGCAAATATATTTTCCTGCTTCTGTCGGCCAAAAACACAGTTGGGACTGGAGTGAACATCAGCAGAGGGAGGAGGAAAAGCCTGGCAGATATTCCTGGAGGACAAAAGGGTGAGTTGCTCAGAGAGCTCCAGACCATCAGTCAGAGGGGGCAGAGACCCCACTTCATTTCAGTGCACAGGCACTTCTGTAAGGCAAACCTCCACATATTCAAACTGCTCAATACAGAGGAAAAACAAAAGAAACAAAGATCAGTTACCAGAAGTCAGGTTCACACCTCATCTAACTGGGAAAGGCTGTTCACAGGTGAGGATATTTAGTCATTACTGGACAGTGGGTTCCCCATTTCTCATTATTCTTCTATCAGCATAAGATGTTCTTCTGCAAGCTCTTGTTCAGTAAAATTAAAATAGTTGGGCTCCATTATCCAGGTAGGAATTTTTGTGAACTGTACAGGTTTTAACACAGAGGTCGGGGTAGATGGTAGGCAATATTTGAAAACAAACAGAAGCCAACAGCTGTGGCATGTTGGCAATAGGGCAGTATCAACAAGCGCCAGGGTTTGTGCTGAGGTAATAAAAAGGAGGGGTTGATAAACATCTGTAATCAGAGGACAGGCTTGGTCCTGTTGTTCAAGGACTGCTGCTCTTGCTCCTCAATTTGGAGGTTTTTGTGCTGTAGTGCTGGCCAAAGGGATCGGTTCCTGGGGAACGTGAGGAGATCAAGCACAGGGAGGGAGAGGCTTACACCAACGAGATGTATGTCAACGGGGAAGCCCCACCTTAAGGACTACGTGTGTCCTTTTGACCGCGGGCATTCTTCCTCTGCTGTTTTGCAAAACATACCTGGCATTTTTGTTTGTTTGAGCAATTTTCTCAGCCAGCCATGACGTAGAGCTGGAAAATTTCCACCTGCCTGCTTGGCTGCATGGAGAACCGCACCGGCCTACCTGCATGCCATGCGCCATCTGCCAGGCAGGCTGCCGCCCTCCAAAACCCCTACGGCTGTTTTAGGCTTAACAGCTGTCTGACAGCAGCACATGCCCAGGCCAGCTTCTTGCTGCTGGTTCACTGTTATTAGCAAGAAAACAGTTTCTGTATGAAGTGTATACTGGACAATGCACGCAAGTCATGTAGACTGGACATCCTTACTCAACAGACTTGCAGTGACTCAGTGACTCCTTCCAAATCACCTTATTTCCTACATCTGAGACTCAAACCACAGTGATAACAAGATCCTACTAGAATTAATTGCACTTCCTTTTTCCCATCATAAACAAGTGGCATTGATGCTAATTGCTCTGATGGCTATTTAAACTGTAAAGTTAAAGCAAGCTCTCCCCTACAATGTCTCACCTGTTTCTACGCAGCTCTTAATATATCATCTCAAAAGGGCTTATGGCTAATTTTTAACAACTTAATACCTTCATACTCATCGCCATGATAGATGAGTCCATAATTAAGACAAAAAAAAGTTTTGGTGGGTATCTCTCATGGCAGAATTTTGCATTGTCTGGTTTTAATGTGTCCAAAGCCTTTTGGGTCTGGTGGGAATCCTTAAAGCAGATTACTTTTGAAATCAGAGTTAGTTATTAGGGTACTTTTTCAGCTGAGGTCCCAAATCTCTGACTGGCATACTCATACAGAGATAGCTCAAGTGTTCTTATGTCTCATTAAAACTTTTGCACTCTTCTCATTACCTCAGCTGAGACTTGTGATGAGTTCTGGTAAATTGATAGAAGTGAAGTTAATTCTTCTGTATGGCAGCAGAAAGGCTAACATCACTCAAGCATAGTAATGCCGGGCTGAAAGACATGGCCACGATCTTTGGCAATGTCATACTGACTCACCTGTACTTTCTAAATGTGAATTATTTAAAAGGAAAAGAACTGGAGGGAGGCAGCATCCCATTAGGAAGCCCCAACACTGAATGCCTCTTCCCTTGGTCCCTAATGCTTCACTATTTAAAAAACATTTCCCTGCAAGATGCATTATGGAAAACCATCTGTACATTTATGGGGACATACACGGGCTGTTACTATGCAGGCACTGCCTGTGCAGTGTCTGACAAACCACCTGTACTGGCCGAACTTGGAGGTTTCTGTGTCTAACTCCCTTCCACCTCACAGGGTGGAGGAAGTCTCAGGATGCTCCTAGGTCAGCTGAATCACCCAGGGTAGCAGCAGCTTCAGTCAGTCCTCATAGCTAACAATGCAGGCAGCGTAATTTCTCTGGATAGTAATGACAGACCTTGGTAGAATATATTAAAAATGTGTATACCTAGAAAAGTGTTAAGAGTCCACGTATTTTAAATTACTGCATGTTTTAACAAAACTAATCACCCTTTGATACCTCAGATAGTTTGGTTTTGTTTGGATGTTTTTCCATAAATGAATCATTAATTTTTCATGGGTTTATGCTTGTTAACACCTACATCAGCTGCACTCACAGCATCAGACCTAAAAGGAACAGCAAATGCCTTGGGTTAATGGGGACCGTGGAAATGAAAATAATCAGCTGTGGTTCTTCCCCAGTGCTGTGTGGTTGAACAAGAAGGTACTTCTGTCTTCTGCTGACTGTGGGCTTAGGGCCAGGGTCTGAACAAGAATCTATTGTCACTGAATATTGGTCTGCTACGGGAAGTAACAAATAGCTACTGTTCAACTTTGTGATGAGATGATCAAATCATGCTGCAGTAACACTTGTACTAATGAGACATTTCTATCCTTGCAAGCAACACAAAAGCCCTTGTGATATTTGTGAGCTTGTCCTCGAGAGGATCCATCAGGCAGATCTTATGGTTATACTTACTTTTTTACCTTCCAGATCTCAAACCAACTGCCCCACAGCAACCTGTTCCTTCTTTCTTATGTTACAGAGTCCTGCCTGGCAGAAGGTTTGGGCTGCTTTACAATGAGAAGGTGAAACTCAAAGGACTCCCAAAGAATCTCAAAAAAATGGTAAATTAACAACAAAGCACTCGTCCATCCTCAATTCAAGTCACAACCATCACATAGAACAACAGAATAAAGCATACAGGATCTTGGATTCTTCAGAGACAGAAGGTTAAAAATCAGTTAAACAATTTCACAAAAGACAAAATCCATCAAAGTTTTCAAGCCATCATATCATAAAAACCATTGCTGCTATTCCCAAAGTGTCCCCCAAGCACCTTGCTTACAGCAGAGCCGCTACCCAGATTTTCAGGTGCATTGATTCTGCCTGTGGTGATTTTGAAGAAGAGCAGAAGTGCAGGTAAGCTTGAAGATGCAAGTCTACAAATGGAGAAAATAATTAGAGACTTTAAATCTCTAGGGATGAGCAGTCAAGAACTTCGGCTGGTTGTAGAAAGAGGGACCAGACCCAGTTCAGACAGCAAAAAGTGGGTGGAAACGTGCAGGTTTGGAGCTCTAATGCTGTATCAGGTACAGCTCTTAAACAAGAGCTCAGATTCAAACAGAAAGCTACTCCTTGGAGCTGGTTGGATTTTTTGTTGTTGTTGTTGAAAGTATATTTTTCAGTAAAATTTGTAACTTTAGTTCAAATGAACATGCTTAGGAACATATTCATTTTGATGAAAGCTTCATTTTGAATATGATAAATTCTGATGTAGCTGAAAATTCCCATTTGAACTTCCAAGTGATGTCACCTTTCTTTTTCCTATGAACATTGTTCCTTTAAACAATGCTTAAGTGTTCAGTGAAAATTTCATCTAATAATAACACTTTTTTTGAAGTTTTAAACCTAAATCCATCTAACCAGAACAAAATACCTCAGTTGACATGGATGATTCATTTTCTATTTCCCCCAGTAAAATTTGGGCCAGTAAAAGAAATTTCATTTCTGAAATTTCAAAGCAGACAAAATTTTGGAATGATTCAGTATTCAACAGATTCAAACAACCCAGTGTTATGCAGCTTTACTAGTGCCAATCTATGAAAGAGAAGTCGCCTTTGTGCACTGCAGTGCCTCCCAAAGCCACCATAAACCACTGCAACGTGCCGTAACACCACAGTGCCCCTTTCATCCTTCAGAAAAAGAGTGCTTACTGGCTTGTCTGCTGACAAACTGGTAGTCCCTACGGTTGGTTTCCGTACATCCTCTGGGAGGTTGTAAGACTTGCTCTGGAGGTTTAAAAAACACAATACATAAGACACTCGTGAACCTGTGGTTGCAAAATATGAGATTAGGAGAAAGAACAAACTAGAGCTGAACACCTCTGTTAAGAAGTGAGTATTTTCAGGCTGTTCCAGAATTGGTTCTCTGATGCAGGTTCAGGCACTTGCCCAACTTGTAATTTTTGTGGGGACAACACAGCATGATGATGATAAGGGAGTTACAGTTCCCAGGTGAGAAATGGGCTGAATAACTGGATTCTCTTTCAGCAAGGTCTCATACCTCTTTCCACTGAAGCCCACAGCACAACTTCAGCGTTCTGCATGTCCATCCAAGTGACCTAGTCCAGCATGGAGTTCAAACAACTGTGAAGCCTGCCTGAGAGGCAGTGCTGTGGTGGCTCACCACAGATAGACCTCAACTGGCTAAGTTAAATCTAAATTAAATACACTTGTTCTACACTGCTGTCAATGCCAGTGTCCACTGCAAGGCTCTCCAGGGTTAGGACCCTCAGCAGATCCCTGCTGACAGCCCTGTGGTACATATGGTGAGGAGATGGGACCATCTACCCTTTCACAGAGAGACAGCAAGCTCCTTGGCTTAGCAGCTGGAGCTTTGCACAAAAGGTATGGGCCCTCTTGCTTGGTCTGGCAGAGAAAATGTCCCGAAGAACTGGTCCAAAAGCAGCAGATTCTCTGCATCTCTCAGGGCCTCGCTGAAACTGAATTAAAAAAATAGTGGTGTAATAAAATAATGCAAATCTTAGAGAAACTATCGTAATGTTAGCCTCTATCAGCAAACAGGCTGTCTTCTATTGATACATGCTGCTGACAGCTGTCAATCAAGAAGACAGGCACACAGATGAATAAATATTGTCATGCATCTGTGAGTTCTAAACGTGAAGGTAAAAACCCCCAACTTCATCAGTGAAAGCTACCTCATTTTCAGAAGCACTGATCATTCACAGCTACCACCCAAACTTGTGACAGTCAGGCTGTTTTGAGGTCAAATATCTCTACGCACACTTAGATATTTATTATTAAGCACGGAAATGTTGGCCAAAATTGTCCCAGTCAAAACTTACTTGGTAATTGAATGTAGCAAATTCTGACACCTGAATTTTGACCAGACTCATCTGCAAGCACCACACTTTGAGATTAATCCCATCCCTCCTATTCAGCGAGAAGCCTGGATGAAATTTGTGTTGGCCTCTGGAACAGGAAGCTTTTCACAGATCTTTAGGGAATTATTTTTGTTCCAACACAAATTTGCTATTCTAACTAAAATTAGTACGCATGATGCATGACAACCTATGCCTCATTTCTTTTTCTCAAAATTAAAGCACTGCCCTTTTTAACTATGCCATTAATGTTAAAACATGCAGAACCTGTGTGTTACAGTAATAGCTTTATAATTCATGAAATCCAATGAAGTGGATGTTACTGGCTGTGTATATACAAATTTCCCACCCACACTTAAAATAGACTTGGAGTTTAAAACTTCATTTGCAGTTGTCTTCATGTCATTTGAAGAGAAAACAGACAGAAATAAAAGCACAAAATTGTTGCATTCTTGACAATCCAAATTAAATAACTACTTACATGCGAACTGCCCATTTTTGCCTAGCCTGGGTGTGGAAGATTGAATTCTTCTGCTCTTCAATAACACCAGCATTCAGATGGAACTGTCAACTCTTAGGAGAGCTGCTAGGTCCTACCCAGCCCAGGGTTAATCAGTAACTTCTGACATATTCCAATTTCAGTCATTTCAAGGTGGGGTATATTCCATCATTACACGGTGGCTTTATCATCCCTGCAATTTAACAGCACATCCTGTTGGGTCATGGAGATTTTTTTTTTTTTTTTTCCTGGGAAAATCAGGATTTCGTAATATAAGCTTATATATGCTCTTCTATCTAATTTTCATTACAACGATTTAAAGCATATACCTATGGTAGTGAAATCACTACGGTAGTGTCTAACGTGCACTTTCCAAGTATTTTAGAAGGCAGGATGCCTGCTATCAAGAGTTTATACTGGATCTTATAGGACTCAGTGGTGTTTAATATGTCACTGAGGACCCTCAGCTCCCACAAAATATTTCAAACAGCATATTGGTGCTTGTATGGGTTTTTGTGGCAAGGCTCTGGTAGAGGGGAGAGGGGGCGTAGGGGTGGCCTCTGTAAGAAGACACCAGAGGTTGTCCCTGAACTGGACAGAGCCAGTTCCAGGTGGCTTTGAAATGATGGCCAGAGCTGGGCCAGTCAGTGAAGCTGGTGGCATCTCAGTGACACATATTTAAGAATAGGTAAAAAAGCACTGCACAGCAGCTGTGTGAGAGAAAATTTTGATAGAACCAGCCCTGCAGCCCCCAAGGTGAGTGCAGCAGGAGGGCAGGAGGTGCTCCAGGCACGCAGCAGCAGTTCCCCTGCGGCCTGTGGAGAGGCCCCTGGTGGAGCAGGCTGTCCCCCTGCAGCCCATGGGTCCCACATGGAGCAGATCTCCACGCTGCAGCCCGTGGAGGAGCCCCCGGTGGAGCAGGGGGATGTGGCCTGGAGGAGGCTGCGGCCCATGGAGAGCCCCCGCAGGAGCAGGCCCCGGGCCGGAGCTGCAGCCCGTGGAGAGGAGCCCACGCAGGAGCAGGGGGTCTGGGGGGAGCTGCCGCCCGTGGGGGACCCGTGCTGGAGCAGTTTGCTCCTGGGGGATGGACCCCGTGGGACGGAGCCGTGTGGGAGCAGTTCCTGAAGAGCTGCTGCCTGTGGGAAGGTTAACCCACCAATGTGCCTTGGATCAAGGCATGAGGACAGCCACTAAGACAAGAAAACAAGTACACTTGTGTTTATAGCACTTCACTTGATCAGCTAAACAGCAAGCAAAAGGAAATCGTGTTACCAGAATGCAATAATAATTATAGCCTTGGGAATATTTGTCACTTATTTAATACTAGTGTGCTTATTCTCAAGACACCGGTGTATGTTTTAAATAGTTTCACAGACAGAACGTTCCCGCAAAGACCTCACTAACCTTCTAGCACATTTTAAAATAAATCAATTTTTATTATGGTGTTCTAAAATAAGATGTAAAAGTCAAATGTGAGTATGAGAATTTTCTCTATTGTTCAGTGCTTTGTGACATAGTGTCTCAAAGACATCTTCAATATGTTTACTGAGCTGGGAACTATCCACTTCTTACATAACACTTTCAGGAATAAAGCCGACCCAACAGACGATAAAGGGATTAATGAAGTTGGAGAGAAAACAACTGCAGGATTTTGATGGAATCTGCTAGGTTGGAAAACACTCAGAAGCTCCAATGCAGGCTGGTAAACCTACTGCTTCCATCGGTTGCAAGTGAAGTACGGCAGCCCGGCAGGTAAAATAGAGAGCAACTCATTAAGGATTTAAAACAAACAATAGATTGAGTCATACTATATCATGCTATGCATGCACATGGCCTATTTGAACATGCAAATAGGGTTTTAGTAGGAAAACTATGAGTTACTTCCAGAAGTTGATTTTATTGATTTCAGTTTATGTCCTGTGAATTTAAAAGTTTGCAGAATTAACAAATATTAAAGGATCGAGTGGTACTTTTGAGCCTTGTAAATAACAGGACTGCCTCCCTGCCAGAGACTCGGACATCGTACTCCTGTGGGCGGCATAGCCCAGGCCATAAAATAGGGGCACCTCTTGGTACCTGGTGAATGGAGTCTGCCTCCACCTGTTTCCTCCTTCTTTTGCCAGCAGGATGGAAAACCAAGGGAGGAGTATTACGCCATGGCAATATCAAGCAGGCTGGATGCAGGGCATGAGAAGGCACTCAGGGCTTATCAAAATGGAGTCTATTAACAGCCATTCTCTGAAGGGCAGAGCACAGAGAAATGAAGCAGGTGAAAAGATGAAAGAGATGAAACATTATCCCACATAAGAAGCACCATACACTACAGCATGCAAACATTGTCTGATAATGCTGCTACTCTGGAGATTGTAACCAGAGAGTGGTTAAAGATGATGGGCTTTAAGTGAGGCTAAATGGAAGAGGCCATTAAAGTCTTTAATCTAGTGAAGGAAGTGAAATAATAAAGGACCAAGGTGGTAACAGATAAGAACTAAGTGAAGCTGAGCATTGCAGCAAAGATGGCTTGTGCTTTTTGCAGAGGCTATTTGTGGTGTCAGTCCACCCACGTGGCTAGGCAGTGGGATGGTGTCTCATTTGTCTGTGAGAAGAGGACGATTTTTCCACTGGAGTGACAGGCACCTGGATTTCTGAGCAACAAAGAAACACCTCCTGTGGATGACACCAGACTCAACAGAATTAATGCCTTCGCCAACCTTGACTGCAGCATTGGTATGAGCTACGAAATGGCTCTGAGTGTTAGTGGTGCTTGGCATTCCTTTCAGCTCTGCTGAACCCTGGCAATCTTGCGTGGGACAGATAGTTTGAAGAAAGTAAAGACAACCACAGGAATCCGTAACAGTATTTCAAGATTAATAATAATAATAAAAAATCTCACTGCAACTTCTGAATGGAAGTGCTCACTCCAGAGAAGAGCTGCACTGATTCAGCTCAGCTAGCTCTGTCAAGCACAATTCTTTTACTACACAGATATACCAGAGCCATCTGTGAGTGGGAAAAGCAAATCAGCGGGCTGCCACCAGTCTGTCACACTTGTTGAGCACACTGAAATCAACTTCTATCTTAGGAAACAGAGGAAATCACTTCAGGAAGCTGTGCTGTTACTTCTGATTTTAAACAAGGAGGAACTTGTCGAAAATACAAGGGGATGCCAGTTTGAAACTGGTAATGATACACAGAGTTAACTTATTCTGATGAAAAAGCACAAAAGACCTGGAATAAGGGAAAATAAAATAAAATAAAATAAAATAAAAAGAAAAAGTTGTTTTGTTTTTGAAAAATCAGTGAACTGAAAGGCAATGATTTTTGAGAAGGTAATCTCAAGAATGAAGGCTACTGAGAATAACTGAAGTAGAGAATATTAAAGCCCAAGAGCAAATTCTCTCTATAAGAGGGAGAGATAGGCAGTGCAGTAAGAAAAAATATGTAGCAGTAAGGCTGAAACAGGTACTTTTTAAGAAAATGAAACTCCAAAAGGCAATCAACGATAACTGAGACTGCATGTAGGTGCAGAGAACAAGAACACAGAAACCAATTTAGAAAAAGCAAATGGAAAGAGTAAGAGATATTAAAGGCAAAAAAGAAAATGATCTAAAATATCTCAGAAGTAAGAGACAGACAAAGATAAGTGTAGATTTATTACAGAATGTGGAAGGAGAGTAGCTAATGGATGATGCACACAAGTCTAAGGTGTTCAATCCCTCTTTTGCTTGTCCTCTGGCATTATTACTGCTGGAAATTAATGCATTTAAATAAGTAGTCGTGTACTAACCAAAATGGAAAAAAATAATTCATTATACATAGTCAGCTACAAAGGTCTACTCAGTCTTAAACCAGGGCTAGCAATCTCCGAACCAAGGCTGATTACCTGTGAGAATTAATGTAGGTCAGGGGAAGTTGTAAAGGACTGGCGAAGGCTACACATAGTGCCTGTATTCCCAGGATAAATTTGTGCCTTGCTGCAACTGCCTGAAGTGATAGCTGGAGAAACTCTAAACTGTGCAACATCCACCCCTAGTAGCAGAGGTGGGAGGGAGTGGATGATATCCTAAGGTTTGGAAAAAAGGTCAGGCCAAGAAAAGGGATCTCTTACTATTCAGGACTCATTGTAGTGTACATATAAGATTTACACCAGTGTGACTGTAACTTCAGGGTCCAGTGACCTCAGTCAACGGCACAGTTCAGAGTGTTTCATCTATGATTTTTACTTAATGAATTTGAATCTGAAAATTCTCAAATATTAATAAACACAGAAAAAAATGGTTGTATGGTATCCTCTCTGGTAGTCAATTCAGATCTTGTTAAACATGCCCACTTCTGGCTTCTAATCATTTTTCTGATCAGTTATTCTGTCTATCTGTAGATCTCCGGTATGTCAATAGTTTCTTTCTAATTGCCTTGGTTCTGCTTCCCTTCTTGCAGTGCTATCAATGAAAAGCCTGAGGCAGCTGATAGGAATATAATGGAAGCCTCCAAGCTATAAAGCAAGTCTTTTTACTGCATACATTACTGTCATTCTGGGCAGCTGCATTTTTAGCTTGTGGATTCTCATACCCATGTCTTATTAAAATGGTTATTTGCGTGCTGGTGCTGCTACCAAGAGAATTTACTTCAGAATCATCCACAAAAAAAAAAAAAAAAAAAAAAAAAAATTCATCCTGCTCTATCATGAGGCGTGTCTAATTACTGATACCAAAAGCAAACAGACAGTACCAGCCAAAGACCTGCACTGCCTGGTTTACGTAGCAGCAGGCAAGGCAAACGGCTTTGTGTTAGTATCTCTTCAATCGTTTATTTATAAACCAACGTAGGGTGTGACAGAGAAGGACTCAAGAAACCTGGTGACTGTGATTTGAAGGATGAGGTCACTTCAGCAGGCTGTGACTGTGTTCCTGGACTGCACCCTGCCAGTGGTGTGAACAGGGAGGCCTTGTCTCTGGGGCTTGTGAGCGTCTTGCCATCCCCTCAGCTGCAGGGATCTCTGTGGCAGCAGTGTGGGGCACATCCACTGCCCGAGGCATTGTGCCTCTGCAGCTGTGCAGAAGGGAGATCCTGGAGACAGTGATGACACCAAAGCTGTAGAAATGGGTCTGTCGTTCACCGACTCAATGATAACAGAGCAATGAGCTTCTTTCTACCGTTGTTGGTCCCCGTTTACCTCTGTCACCATGGCTTGAAGGTTATTGCCAAGCAGGCAGGGTAACAGCTTCATCAATTAAACTGTGCAAGGGGTCAGGGGCTGACTTGCTTTCACTTGGTTCTACTTGTTTATCAGTTAATTCACTAAAATGTTGTGCAGTGTTAAAAACAAATAGTTCTAACCCCATCAGTAATTTGCTGACAGTTAAGAAAATGCTTGTGCATGGAAATTTGACAGTGATTTTGACACTTAATATTATATTATATTATAAATAACTCACAAAAGCCTAGTTCCTAAGAGAATAATGGCCTCTGCTGCTGCTGTTTTATTTGAAGTGGCTTCCTTGATTGTACTAATCACTTTGTGTGCTATCCTATGCGAACAGGATGGGCTGCAGCTGGTGTCGGCTCTGCAGGCCTTCAGTCACCAGACTTTATAGACCCTATACTCGGGCATGCTCATCAAAGTAACCCAGGGTGCACTGCTACATGAAACGCTGTTGCTTGTTCCCTGTCATGAAATGTTTATTTCTGCTCCTGTTTCCACACTTGCCTGGAGCAGTCACAAGCACTTGTCCTGAGTAGCAACCTGCATTAGGAAGCCAAGGTTAAGGGTAACCAAGCAGGCAGCAGGGGTACTTCAGGCCTGGATCTGCTCGCAGTCTGTGTCAGTCTGTGGCCGCCCGTGATAGTGTGTGGGGAAAGAATCACAGAATCACTGAGGCTGGAAAAGCCCTCCAAGACCATCTGGTCCAACCACCCCCCTACCACCAATATCACCCACTGAACCCTGTCCCTAAGCACCACGTCCAATCTTTCCTTGAACACCCCCGGGGATGGTGACTCCACCACCTCCCTGGGCAACCCATCCCAATGCCTGACTGCTCTTTCTGAGAAGAAATGTCTCCTCATTTCCAACCTGAACCTCCCCTGGCACAACTTGAGGCCATTCCCTCTAGTCCTATCACTAGGTACCTGTGAGAAGAGGCCGACCCCCAGCTCCCCACAGCTTCCTTTCAGGCAGTTGCAGAGAGCAATGAGGTCTCCCCTGAGCCTCCTCTTCTCCAGACCAAACACCCCCAGTGCCCTCAGCCACTCCTCACAGGACCTGTGCTCCAGAGTCCTCACCAGCTTCGTTGCCCTTCTCTGGACATGCTCCAGGGCCTCCATGTCCTTCTGGTACTGAGGGGCCCAAAGCTGGACATAGTACTGGAGGTGCGGCCTCACCAGAGCAGAGTACAGGGGTTGATCACCTCCCTGGTCCTGCTGGCTACACTATTCCTGATACAAGCCAGGATGTCATTGGCCTTCTTGGCCACCTGAGCACACAGCCGGCTCATGTTCAGATGAGCATCAATCAGCACCCCCAGCTCCTTTTCCTCTGCACAGCTTTCCAGCCACTCTGCCCCATGCCTGTAGCGCTGCATGGGGTTGTTGTGGCCAAAGTGCAGGACCCGTCACTTAGTTATGTTGAACTTCATCCTGTTGGCCTCTGCCCATTGAGCCAACCTGGCCAGGTCTCTCTGCAAGCCCAGCCCACGTGAGAGCACCGCATCCAGGCATAAGTGCTAGTGCCTGAGCCTGAGCCTGTGGCCAAGGAGGCCAACAGTATCCCGGGCTGCATTTGGAATAGTGCTGCCAACAGGTCAAGGGAGGTGATCCTGCCCAGCCCTGGTGAGGCCACACTTGGAGTATTGTGTCCAGGTCTGGGCTCCACAGTACAGGAAGGACATGTAGTACTGGAGCGAGTCCAGAGGAGGGCTACTAAATTGATTAGGGGACTGGAGCACCTGTCATACGAGGACAGGCTGAGAGAGCTGGGCATGTTTATAGCTTGGAAAAGAGAAGATGGAGGGGACACCTCATCACCAAATATCTGAGGGGAGGGTGTCGAGAGGATGGAGCTGGTTTCTTTTCAGCTGTGCCCAGTGACAGGATGAGGCAACGGGCACAAACTGAAGCACAGGAGGTTCTGGCTGAATACAAGGGGGCACTTCTTTCCTGGGAGGTGACAGAGCACTGGGACAGGCTGCCCAGAGAGGTTTTGGGGTCTCCTTCTCTGGAGATAGCCAAAACCTGCCTGGACGCCATCCTGCAAGAAATGCTCTGGGTGACCCTGCTCGGCAGGGGGTTGGTCTGGATGAAATTCAGAGGGCCCTGCCAACCTCGGCTATTCTGTGACTGTGTGACTATGACTCTGTGTGATTCTGCGACTGTGTGCCTGTAATTCCGTCACTCCGTGACTCTGTGACTGACCAGCAGAGGCTGACAGACCCCGCCCCCCGCCCGTCCTCCTCCTCTCCGGAAGTGACGTCCCCACTTCCGGGGGCGTGACGCGGAAGCGCCCGGGCGGCAGCAGCGGGTCGGAGCGGGCCGGGCCGGGCGGGGCGGCCCCGGGGCTGCGGCGCCCCCCGGCGGCGGGGCCTGGGGCGGAGGTGGCCGGGCCCCCTCGCCATGAACATCGACGTGGAGTTCCACATCCGCCACAACTACCCCTGGGCGCGGCTGCCGGCCAGCGTCAAGCAGGTACCGCGCGGGGAGGGGACGGGGCGAGGGGCCTCGGTGTGGAGAGAGGGGGCGTGAGGGGCTGTGAGGGGAGAGAGAGGGCGTGGGGGGCGTTTGGGGGCTGTGGTGGGGGAGGGGGGTGTGTGGGAGTGGTTTGGGGTTTGTAAGGGGTGAATGGGGAGTTTAGGAGCGGTTTGGGGTCTGCATGAGGGGAGAGGGGTGTGTAGGAGTAGTTTGGGGTCTGTAAAGGGGAATGGGGCATGTAGGAGTGGTTTGGGGGCTGTGTGGGGGGAGAGAGGCGTGTAGGAGTGGTTTGGGGTCTGCAAGGGGGGAATGGGGTGTATAGAAGAGGTTTGGGGTCAATATGGGAGCAGAGGGACATATAGGAGTGGTTAGGAGGCTGTGTGGGGGAAGAGGGGCATGTGGGAGTGGTTTGGGGTTTGTAAAGGGGAATGGGGTGTATAGAAGTGGTGTGGGGTCTTTTTGCGGGGAGAGAGGTTCTTATAGGATAGGTTTGGGGCCTGTATGGGGGAGAATGGGGTGTATAGGAGTGGTTTGGGGTTTGTGTATGGGGAGTGGGGCTTATAGGTGTAGTTTGGGATTTATAAGGGGGGAATGGGGCGTATAGGACTGGTTTGGGGTCAGTATCGGAGGAGAGGGGCATACAGGAGTTGTTAGGGGGCTCTTTGTGGGGAGCAGGGCTTATCGGAGAGGTTTGGGGTCTGTAAGATGGGAAGGGGGTGCGTAGGAGCAGTTTGGGGTCGGGGGGGAGAGGGGCCTATATGAGTGGCTTTGGGGTCTGCAGAGAGTAGGGCTTATAGGAGTGGTTTGGGGTCTGTGTGGGATGAGAGGAGGCCATGGGGGTGCAGGGATGCTCTCAGGGCAGCCCCAGGCGGGTGCCCCAGCAGCAAGCAGTGCGCCCTGAGCCAGGGCTCTGTCACCAGAGCCTGGTGCTGCTGCGCTCCGTCGGCAGAGTGGCTCATGGAAAAGAAAACCTCATGAAAGTTTGATTTGCCCGGTGTAATGCTCCTCTGACAGGGGAGGGGAGGCGGTGTGTCAGGGGAAAGGGAGGTGCTCAGCTCATCCCCACGGCCCGGTGCTGTTTGGAAGCTGGAAAACAATTCCTGCCTGCTTTTGTGCTCAGAAAATACCTGGACCTCTCTTTGGGTGTCCAGTCATGGGCCCCAGCTGTGATATCGAGGGTGTTTATCTTCTAATGCCTGGCTCTGCAGCACGTCTTTGTCCCATATACGCAGCAAACACACTTCTTTATCTAAGGATCTCTTTTGGATATGAGCTTCAGCTGAGGGAACCGGGAGAAGAAAACCTCCTCGCTTTTTAGCAGATGCTGAGTAGAGGAATAACGTGGGGAGTTTTGCAGGACAGCTGCTGAAATAAGGCATTTAAAGCATCAACCGAAATCTGCTTTTTATCTTGCTTCATGATAGTCGAGTACCGCGCTGTGCTTACGCATTCATCTTGTGACCTAAGATCACTGGATTGCCTGCTCTGTGAAGTTCCCATTGAAGTTTCTTTTTTATTTTTTTGCTTCTAAGCTTATTAGGTGCAACAGCTGAAACTTCACGTCACTGACAAGCGATGATTTCTGTTGCACTAATTCTGGGCACTTCTTTGAGGCTGCAAGGTGCTGACTGCTTGCCAAAATGCTCGAGGCTTCCTGTAATCAAAAAGAAGTTCTGTAACCTTCGATTTGAAGATGAGAGGCTCCCTTTTTGATCAGAAGGGTTCTAGGAAAAGAAAAACAACAAAAGATTGCCATTTAGCTCCACATCCTGTGTGGAGGGACCCGTTTAACTAAAAATACCCTTGACTTTGTACCAGGATTGAAGATGCTATTGAAATAGTGAACTGAGGGACTCGCTGAATACGGGACCTGCATTTGGTCCCGTATGAGATGCTCGGCAGTGGTTTCACTAGAACAGGTTTTGTGCATGCCAGCTGACAGCTCTTCTTGTTTTCAAGGGTCTGGGAAACTCTCAGAGGGAGTATGAAAGGCAGGTTGTGCTCTACAGCATCCGCAATCAGCTACGGTACCGGAATAACTTAGGTGAGTAAAGAAACAAAATAACTTCCAGTTACTACCTGATTCTTCCTCGCTGAAGGCTCTTTACTGAGAAACTGCAAGAGCTTGCCCTGTTTCAAGGTCTGGCTCTTAGGAGCTACTGGTTATGACTTGTTTGCACACTTCCAATGTATTTTGTGTTGACTGCATCCAGTCCTCTTTCTATAGCAGATGATGGTTTCGCTAATTAATGATAATTTCCAGAGCCTGCATGAGTTGTCTCAGCGGGCCACTTCATGGTAACCTGTGAAATAAATCCGCTCTGTTCTAAAGTGATCCTTAATGGCTCTGGGAGTGCTCGTTGTGTGTGCCCGATGGGTGCTGAACGCCCATCACCACTCCTTTATTTGGTTTTTACTTTTGGCAATCCACGTTCTGCTATTTCTAATCTTTCTGCTGTTTTACTTTTTTTTAATAAACAGCGTAACTTTTTCTCCCCTTTTCGTGTAGTTAAGCATGTCAAGAAGGACGAGCGGAAATACTACGAGGATCTGCTGAAATACAGTCGGGATCACCTGATGTTGTACCCGTACCATTTGTCCGACATCATGGTTAAGGGGCTGAGGGTAACACCATTCTCCTATTACACGGGCATCATGGAGGTGAGCACGAATCCCGGGGGAGCAAATGTTGCGTTCTGTCCTAGAGACAGCAGAGCTGGCCCCGTAGTGCATGCAGGGCAGTGTCCCGGGGCTTGTTTGCTTTGGGTAGGGTCTGCTAACAAGCTGCAGGTAAGGAAAAGTTTCTCGACAACTCCTTGTACCTCCAGGTTTTTCCCTTGTTCCCCTGGAAAACTTCCAAGGACTGGACTTTGTCACGGGGCCCTGGGTGGCCTAGGCTTTCTTCTGATGTTTGGTATTTGCAACTCTTGAGTTTTTTTTTTTTTAAATACAGATGAATTCTGTTTGATTAATAAAACAAAGGGAATTCTCTTTTAAAAAAAAAGAGCACACATTTGAGCTGTTTTTCTTTTCAAAAATGATAATTAACCGTATTGGAGATCTTTTCTCTGAGAATTAAGATGGTTCTGTTTTCTGTCACACACTGGCAATCTTCTTTTATATTCTTTGGATGTCGGAAGTGGCTGCTCATTTTCTGTTCAGTGATTGTACGCTTTATAGCTGTTCAGTTCCTAGCTTATTCTGCATTATTAGTTAGCAATTTCCTGTGCTGTTTTTTGTTGTGAGGACAGATACAGGATTTCACCCTTATTGCTCTGAAGATCAGCATTTCTAGCTTGCTAAAGCTTGCATCGAACTGAAGTATATTTTTTGTGTATTTACCTTACTGCGTGAGGAGTAGTTGAGTAGTTGGCAAGTCTGAGATCTCAGCTGGCTGGTGTGGGTTAACCACAGCAGGCAGCTAACTTTACACTGATGCTTGCTGCTTTCTCAGTGGGATGAGGGAGAGAATTGTGAGGATATAAGGGAGAAACCTTGTGGGTTGAGATTAAAGACAGCTTACTAGGTAAAGCAAAAGCTGCTCCTGCAAACAAAGCACAACAAAGGATTCATTCATTATTTCACACTGGCAGGCAGATGTCCAGCCACTTCCAGGAAAGTGGGGCTCAGCGAGTTTAATGGTTACTTGGGAAGGTGCATGCCATAACTCCGTACTTCCCCCCCGCCCTCCTCCTCTTTTCCCCCAGCTTTTGTTGAACATGACATCATATGTTACAAACATCCCTCTGGTCATTTGGAGCCAGCTGTCCTGGCTGTGCCCCTCCAGTTCCTGGGGCACCCCCAGCCCCTTGCTGGCAGGGCACTGTGAGAAACAGAGAAGACCTTGAGGCTGTGTAAGCACGGTGTTCAATAATAACTAAAACATTTGTGTATTATCAACATTGTTTTGGTCACTAATCCAAAACATTTTCTACTATGAAGAAAATTAACTCTATCCCAGCCAGAACCACTGCATTGACTTCAATAGATTTCTATTTTAATTTCAAGTTTTGTGCAAGACATTGATTTTTGGACCTGCTTCTCTGAAGCAATAACTTTCTTGTTGGAACTAAGTTTTTTTTTTTTTTTCTTTTTAAGGATATAATGAACAGTGAAAAAAGCTATGATTCGTTACCCAACTTCACTGCTGCTGACTGTAAGTATTCTCTAGTTGCATTGCCGCTTCCAACGAGCTGGAGTTGATTTGCAGGGCATCTGTTTGCTTGAAAACAAGCGTGTGAGTGAAGGTGTAGCAGCATGTAAATGGTGGTATTAAGGAGCATGTGCTCTGCATGCAGAGTTCTGTCCATATGATTTTTTGGTGTGTGTTGGGCAGAAAGCTTTGGGAGGTCCCCAGAAGGCTGTTGGCACCCCTGTGAATTAACGTCAGTGTACAAAGAGGAACCTTGTACCAAAATGTTACTCCGGGATATGCTCGGATGTCCCAGCTGTTTTGTCTTGCTTTCTGCTGTGGGCACCAGAGGGGGTGATTAGGAAGTGAAAATGCAACCTCTCGTGTTGAATTTGAAGAACAGAGTGAGCCTACTGACAAGTCTTACGAAGGAAAATGCAGATTGCTGACATGGGGAGGGTGTTACTGAAACCTGCCACTGAGAAGTTATTTATAGCTATGTGCTTCATTTCTCACCTTCACTACGAATTTACATGGCTCTCTTTAGGTGTAGTGTACAGTCAGGTGAGGATTAGTGCTTTGGAAAGCAGTTTTTATTTTTCTTAAAATAAACAACACAAAACCTTGAGTTAACTGTACTAATTTGCCTCTATTTAATGTTCATGCTGGGGAAGCAGATAAGAAACTTTTTGCTCAGCATGACGTAGGTTCTTGGAAATCGAATGTTGCTCAGGAGTCTGTGGACAAGAAAGGCTTCTTTGTTTTTTTTTTTTTCTTTTTTTTTCCATGCTGATCCTGTTATTTTAACAGCAGCTGTGAGTCCATGACTGAAGTAAATTGAGTATATTCACTATCATTTTTAATTAAACTAGTGTCAAACCAGAAAGCTGGACGTAAAATTGAGACAGAATATGGGTCAAAGCTCAAAACTACTTGAATAGTTTTCCTGTGTCTTCTCACAAATTGTTAGTGATTGAAGGCTAGGGGTTATAGAATTAAATCCTGATTCATTTCAAGTCAAATAGTTGTTAGTCATCTTCCTTAAAGGCTTATATGGCCTTTTATGCTCTAATTCCTAGCTTACAGAGTTCTAATCCTGTGCGCGGTGTGATTCTAGGCTGGGGAAAGAAAGCTATCGACCAAAATTAGGTACAACTTTAGTCCTCTTGATCTGAAGTATAGTTATTACCTGTTGATGTAAGAGCAGGAGAGAAAGGGGTTAGATTATTCCATGCTACCCTGCGACTTCAGAGAAATTGGATTTTTCTTTTTTTTAATTCCTTTTAGAGTAAGTAAATGGGGATAGATGGTGGTTTTTAGGTGCATATGATTCTCAGTCAAATCCAGTTAGAACTGACTTGAGGTTTTCTATTATTTTGAGAAGAAAGAGTAAGTGAAAGTCTTATTTTAAGTCTGATTCTTTGAAGAATGTTTTATGTATCTTCAGCTTAAACCCTTCTTAAGAGAAATAAAAACTTAATTATTTTTCAGGTCTAAGACTCCTTGGTATAGGAAGAAACCAGTATATAGATCTAATGAACCAGTGTAGATCTTCAAAGGTGAGGTTTTCTTTGATTTTTCCCTTCCTTTCCCCATCCAGAGCACATTACTTGATAGGAAATGGAGCGGAAACGTTCCATGGGTCTTGTTAGTTTTAATAATGTCTAACCAAACACAAAAGACTGGATTGCTAATTATTGTCTGCTTTGTGATATTAATAAAGAACTTTTAAATTAAATTGTGCTGAAGAAAAGGAGATGTGGCATTGCCTTTTTTAACATATTTTCCGAGATGTATTTATTCAGGTAACTAATGTTTCCGGGCCACTATAAATATGGAATAGTGGTGTTGGTTTTAGAAGAATTATCCCATGTTTTCATGGGTGCAGCTGAGAGCACAACTCATTCTGGGACCATTCTCCAACTAGATGTACATTTTTGTGGTATGTGTGTTGTTCTCTAAGACAACAGCAGTGCGCCTGAACAAGCAGCCCTACGTGTGAACTGTGGAAAACATTGCAGTGGCTGTTGATAGACATATATATAGGTCTTCTAGTTTGCAACAGACTTTTCTTTCTTCAGGAAACTCATAAACGGTTGGACCAGATGATCTTGGAGGTCTTTTCCAACCTTTATGATTCTACAAAATACTCTCACAGTAGCTTCATGGTACTCCTTCAGCCAGACTGTGTTTACCAAAATAAGGAGTTGATAAAATGAACCAAAAAGTAATGGCTATGCAATGGAAGAGAATGGAAAGGGAGCTGTCAATAAACAGTGCCCTTTAGGGCACTTCCTTTCTTGGACTGAAATTCGCTGTACTTCTATAGCATCATGCTGATTGGGAATGTGGTGTACTTGGTCTTTGAGAGTAAATAAACTATGGTCTTAAAATGGTTTTTAATACCATTGAACTTCTTAAAATATACCACTTGTATACTGCTGGTTTTGGACTTGATCATGGTGTGTTTGAGTAGTGTTTTTAGTGGTACATAGAAGACAGTTTTATGTGAAGATTTGACAATATCACATGGAAATAATTTTTTTCCTTCTCATTCTCATATGAGTTGAGTGAGGCACGCTTTTGAGTGAGGCACACCTTTGAGGGAGGCACATTTGTTTCTGAACCATGTGCTTTTACTAAATGGCAAGGTTAATAGTATTTGTGTGTGTCCAGTCTGTGGATATAATGTACTTAAAAATGGATGCTTGTATAAAGGTAAACAGTTGTCTGCACATGTGAAGTGCTACTTATTTCTATCTCAAATGGACTGTACCACTGCAGAAATTTTTCAGAAGGAAAACAGCTCGTGATCTGTTACCTGTGAAACCTGTGGAAATAGCCATAGAGGCTTGGTGGGTTGTGCAGTCTGGCTACATCACTGAGGATGACATCAAGGTACGTGAATACAGCTTGCAACTCTAATTTTGGCTGAATACCCTGAAAATGGGCTTCCCTTTGTGTATTCTACACAAAGACTGTTGCAGGTTGGAGGTTTATAACAACTCTTTTATGGAAATAGAGAATGGAGCTAGTAGAAGTGGCTGTTCTCTTCAGCATGTTCTGCCCTCTCCCTCCTTTGTACTTTCCGTGTTGTGTGCAGTGCTGAGGTTGCTTTGGGTCAGCCAAACTGCGGTAACTGAAGCCTGTGCTGCTGTGTTTTATAGGGAACAAGCAGCAAAATAGCTTATAAATTTCATATTTTAACTCTGACATCTTGTTTTTGACTAAATCTTCACCTTCAGCGTAATTAGAATGCTAGTGGACTTTGATATGTATCTTTTTCATTTCTGCTCACTTTAGGTCTCCATATTTTCTTCATTATTTGCACATGAAAAACATGTAGGCTGGCTTACTCATTCTACTTTCATTCTCACAATTTTTGTAGAGGCAGCTTGTCACTTGATCTAATTAATTGATTTAATTCTTTCTCCGGAATCTTTTGTTTGTTTAGATTTAAACAAACAAAAAAAATTGTTTTATTTATTTTTTATTTAAAGCAGTGATGAAATCTTTTTTTGCGGTCATTGGGAGTATCCTGGGCAGCAGTTGCTTATGTTCTGACATTCCATCAATCCAGAATAGTTAACGTGAAGCAAGTTGCTTTGATACTGTATTTGACCTCTTTCTGGAATGGTTCCAGTTGCATGGTTGAACACTCAATTCAGAAGCTTTAAATAGCAAACTTAGGGTACTGTGGACTTCATTTGTCACCTGTGCAGCTAAATACCATTCCTAGAGCATGCGTTACTTCGTGCAGGGACAAGAGCAAAAATTTTAAGACTTGAACAAGAACCACAGTGAATTCTTCAATGCAAGCATTTCGCTGAAGAGCAGGGTTACTTTCTGTGTTCTTATTTCTTAGGACTGACCTGAACATGAGATACTTGTGGTTTTTGAGTGGCATTATTTAAGTTGCATAGACGTATTTCTCCAACAGACTAACAAGATTTCATTCATCTAGATTTGCACTACATCAGAGAAGTCTGCTATCGATAAGATAATTGATTCAGGTCCTCAGCTTGCTGGTTCATTAGACTTCCATGTAGTTCACAGTAAGTGTTTGACTGACTTCCTTTTTTTTATTTAATTTTGGCCAGAATCAGTAAATTCTGAGAGTAGTGATTGAAAAGTAGGAATAAAAGGGTTGTAGACAGCTGAAGCATAGGAGGATGTGGAGGAAAATACTCAAGAGCTTGTACAAACTGGTCTAGACCTTGTGAACAGTGCATGTAATATTCAACAAATTTAATTCATTAGAAAGTGGCAGTAGAGACTGAGGGAGGGGAAGGTGGTAGATGGGGACGAGAGAAAATAAAAATGGCAGAGCTGGTGTTCCCAGGTGCCAAAACTTCAGTTTTCTTTTCAAAGAAGATGTTTTGAAATTTCATACTGTTTGAACGCCATCAAAAATGGAGCTCAAATCTAAGAGCCTGTCTCTCCCTGTTTCAGTGTAAGAAGCGTTAGCTGTAGACAAATCACTTTAGTCGAGGGAGTACAAATTCACTGACAAACTCTTCCTTGAGAAGTTGATTTGTAAATGTTTGGTTTACTACAGGCAATTGGAGCTGTGTTAGAAATTAAGGCCAAAATCCATTGCCTGTGACAGAAGCAGAACAAAACAGAAATTTAAAAACAAACAAAAGGTAAGGTGGGTGTAATACAAGCTCTGCAGTGGATTCGATACAGCGCAGGGCTTAAGAAGACCTGAATTCAGAAAACACCTAATGATTTTTGTCTATACATGGCTCGGTGTTGATTGTGGAAAGGGCTTAAAGCTTGGAGGGAAAATAGGTTTAGAAGGATCCAATGTACCTTTCTACCTAATTCACGGGTATTGCTTTTCTTCAGAACTTTTCCCTGTCTCATCTACTCTGCAGAACTCAATTCAAACGCTTAGTGCTCAAATCATGGTCACGTGTGGGAAGTGTTATATGGTATCTACCATGTTGTATGCCATGCTCCTCTGTATCTCCTGTGCTTTTGCTGATGCCTTGTGCTGCCGTGCCCTGGAATTTCTTTCTGTAGTTGTATAAAAAAGATTTTCTGTGAAGATTTGTGGGAAGGACATGTGAGGACCATCAGAGCTCATGTGACTTAGTTTGTGTCTGTGCTACAAAGCATGCAAGCTCTACCCCGAGTTAGAGCAGGACCAAAATATAGCCAGCAGCCTCAGGTGACCAAGCTAATTCAGAATAACACTGTACTATCAGTCAGCGATGGTGGTGAAAACCAAGTTAACTTTTAGGGAGAGAGATGCTTGTTTTTTATAAAATGTAGCTGCTTCAGTTTCTGGTATTCTACCATACTCAGTCACCCTAGAAATAGTTAGAGAGCTCCACGTGCACTGCATCAGAGCTCAAGTAAAGAGCTCTGTTTTAGGGTAACACCTGCTGAATATTACATGCATTGATCCGCGCACTGCAAAGCAAAATTGTACTGTGCAGGTTCACAGAAAAAACTTCAAATTCTGAATTGACTAATGGGAAGTCTACTTGTATCATCAGTTATCTGGAAGATGCTTTTTCTATAACGATGTGCTTTTGTTTGTACAGGCTTGTATAACAAAGGATTTATTTACCTCGATGTACCAATATCTGATGACAGCTGTATAGCAGGTAAGTCAATATTTTTATGATATACTACCTATGTTTTCTTGGATCTATTTCAGTTATCTTGTAGTTGTCTGTCTCGGAAACTGCTTGTCTGTATGTGTGAATTTGCTTAAAGCATTTGAACCGTGAGATTTTTTCCCAACAAAGTATTTTGTCAGCCATATTAAAACGTTTTTTTATTGTACATGGGACTTAATTCAGCTTGAATTCTTAAGCTTTAATACAAATATCTAGGTAAGTTGAGATTCTTTTAAAGATTCATGATTTGACTTAATAAGTGCCCTCCTGTATGCCTGTAATGAAAAGGAATAATGTAAAGAAATGTAGCTGCCTTGCCAAAAGGATGTGACTGATTCCTGTGTGGCTTTTTTAACATATGCAACTTTTTTTTTTTTTAGATATCGGTTCCATCCTTCATGGTCTTGTCACTTTAATTGTAGTAAAATGCTGTGTCTGGGGACTAGGTAGGAGCTGAAACCCATGCAAAATATGGCTACCCTTTGAACAGCTCATTGTTCTGTGCTAGGTCTCAGGGGTTTCTGAATTGAGTGTAATATGCAAAGAGGCACTTGGAACCTAGCTATGCAGAACTAAACATCATTGCTGTAATACAGAGCAGTTAAGCGAAGAAAGTCTTCTAATTGCAGGAGAATTACTGCTTAGATATTAACTTTGGTATTCTCAGTCCAGGGTGGAAGTTAAGTAGTTATTGTTTTGTTCTTGTTGGTCCCTCTCACCCCCTGCCTTCACATCAGAAACTCATTTTATTGGCTGGGTGACTGGGAATTATCTGTAGTGGATGGGCAGGAGTCTGCAAGATGATGCAGGGCAGAGTGGCTTTAGATTTTAAAAGAAAACACATCAACAAACATTGCTTTTCTTAAGGAGCAGGAGAATTTTTAATACCATGTAAACTACCTTTAGACTTTTTTTCTTTCAGACTCTGGGGAAAAATAGATACCGTGAAAACAAAATCTGTGTAAATTTATCTGCCTGTTTTTATGCAGTTTCAGTTCAAAACAGATTACCAAATTGTAATCTTGCAAATAATTCTTTTCAGTGCCGCCACTTGAAGGTTTTGTGATGAACAGAGTGCAAGGTGATTACTTTGAAACCCTCCTGTACAAGATATTTGTTTCAATAGATGAACACACTAATGTGGCAGAGGTAAGTAAAACTTGTGTTGCATGAGGGAGGCAGGAAAACTTGAAAGGGCCTAAAGCACGCTATTGAAATACTTAAGATAGAGATAGTGATAGATATCAAGTGATTTTATTTAGAAGTATTGTCAGACTTCGCGGATTTGAGATCCAACCAGATTCTTCAATATTGAATGTAACTTGGTAGTGTTCCAGGCTAAAGGTGTACCTTCAATTCACTGAAGCATCTCTGTCAGCTGGAGTGAATCCGTAAGGAGTGACTTGTGCAGCTTGTTCTGTACAAGACAGAATTGAAGAAATCTGTTTTCTCTTTGTTCTAAATGAATTGGTTCTGTTTTACTTGTGTGAATTAAAAAAAAAAATTATCTAGTAGTAAAAATATGTAAGGTATTGGCTTAAAGTAGGAAAGTAGCTTTTGCATAAGTATTCATAATTTTAATGAAATGCTTTTCATAAGGTTTGATTCTCTAAACTTCGTGAATAAGTACCTGAAAAATACCTATTAAATACATCCAGGATTTATTTTCTTCTTCTTTGCATGTCTGTTGATATACATGATTAGCCTAGAAATTACACAGTAGAAGATAATGGAAGATTTCTTTTGCATGCTTTGAAGTGGAGCAATCATGAGACTTCATATGACACTTCTCCCCCGCCTTTTTCCTATTTTGTCTTGGTCAAGACAAAATTTTTGTCTTCGTCAAGACAAAATTGCTTTTACTATTACAGGCTTTATTTAAGTATAAGTATATTTAAGTATAAGGAAACAAAACCAACAAAAAAATGCCAAAGCCCACAAGTGGCAAATAACTCTGCATTTAAATTCTGTATTGATGAATCTTTTTTTTTTCTTTTTAGCTTGCAAATGTCCTAGAGATTGATTTATCTTTAGTAAAGGTATGTATCGTACATTTGTTATTTGATGTGGAAATCTCACTGTCCTGAAAGTTGTCTACATAGATGGGTTTCATATTGCAGTTCCTTATTATGTGCTTGTGTGTTTTTTTTCAGAATGCCGTATCCATGTATTGTCGGTTAGGCTTCGCTCATAAAAAAGGCCAAGTGATAAACCTGGATAATCTCCATCCCTCATGGAAGAATGTTCCTTCAGTAAACAGACTGAAGTAAGTGTCTCCATTCTTCCATAAAACTTATTTTCTCTTTGAAGAGAAAGCTAACGTCTAAATCTCATTATATAGCTAAGAGTTGCTCTCTGTGACTTCTGTAACAGCTGATTTCACTTGGCTTTTCAATAGTGTAATGACAAAAAAACTTCATTCTCTCTCAAATCTGAGGTGGTAATTTACCCTGTAAGTTCAATTTATTACTTCTATTGTTGTTACTCAGAGCAAACTTTTTGACTTTGAAGTGCCTAGTTGCTTACTTTTGAAGCAGACTAGTGTGTGCTTGTTTTGAAGTGCTGGGCTCAGAAGTAACAGCTATTACTGTGCTAGCACAGAGACAATGTCTCTTGGTACTGCTGCGAGTGAACATGCGGATAAATAAAGCTTGCTTGCTCTGAGTAGCTCTTTCACTGACATTCTTTATGTATATCTATATCAAATACTGCAAAAGTTAATACAAAACAAAGGGCTCTCCGAGTTGGAGTGCCAAGTTAAATAATTTAAGAGTTGTCAGGCACTTTGTTTAGTTCAATTTCTCGTAAGCCACTTAAGCTGAGACATATTTCTTTTTCTTTAATGTTAACTCAGAATGTGAGAACAAAGCAAATTAGATTTTTCCCGTTGGACTTTTCTTGAAAGAAGGTGGTTGGATTTTTTCAGATCCGTTGTTCAAAACCTGGTGTTTTCAAACCACCAAATAAACTTTTCTGCTGAAGCTAAAGCAGGACTCTGAGGGACATCACGCTGGACTGGTTTAGGGCTTAGAGGTATTGAAAGGCACGTGTTGGGCGTGCCTGTGCGTGGGATACTAGCACTGGAAGGCAGAGATACTTCTCTGGTGCTACAGTGACCTATAGATGTGGATTTTAATTCACATTAATAGGAGTACTTTGGATCCTCAAAAGATGCTGCTTTCATGGGACAGTGGGGAAAACAGAAGTCCTATACAGGAAGCTGGGTCATCAGCCACAGATACAGATACCAACAGTCAAGATGATCCAGGTTAGCACTCAGTGAATTTAATACATTAGGAACAATTATTTCATACTTGTAGTGCCATAGGCTATAAAGGGCTCTAGAAACAAATGAAATGCAGATTGTGTAATTCTTTTTTTTCGTATGGAATATACAGTGGGGGAGGTGGTGTCTATGTCTCGGTTTGTAGTTCTTCAGCCTCATTTTCGGGGGGAAGAAATCTATTTGGCTAATCTGCATATGGATGTCAGTTGATGCCAAGATATCAACATGTGAATAAACTCATTCAGGTGCTACTCTAATAGTGATAAGGGAATTCTGTTGTACTTAGTATGCCATTAACTAAGGTTTTTTGATTTTTTTTTACATAGTTTTATGACTTGATATTATATTTAAACAAAACAAATGTGATCATCTATTTTCTTCTTGTTCTTTATTAGCTGAAACAGCCAGCGTGAGCAGCCTGAATCTGTCTAGTGGACATACAAAGCGTATTGCCTTCCTGTTTGATTCTACTCTCACTGCCTTTCTAATGATGGGAAATCTTTCACCAGTATGTCAAAATTGTTCACTGTATTACGCTAAGAATGAGTATGTAAAGTTTTAAAATAGTTTGACTTCATTATAATGTGGTTTTAATTACTTGAAAAATATTCATATAGTTTGCGGTTAAGAAACATTTGTTTAATATTTTTTGCTTGCACATTTCCTTTTCAAATAATAAAAACAGTTTTTTGTTGTTCCAGAACTTGAAAAGTCATGCAGTTACTATGTTTGAAGTTGGGAAACTGTCAGATGAGTCTCTTGACAGCTTCTTAGTGGAGCTGGAAAAGGTAATCTGTTACATGTGTGGTCAAATGCTTTTTCAGCACTTGTGTGAAGGGCCAAAAAACCCTCAGTATTTTAATTTTGTAAGGCTGCTTTAAGAGTCTCATCAAGCAATACAGTGCTGTGAACACAAACCCTCATGCCAAACCTAAGGGTTTCAGTTAAAATGCTGCTTATTTGCAGCATTCAAACCTTTTGTGACTTTCACGTTTACACAAACGTGGTGAGTGTCTGGTGAGCAAAGTGAGTTCAGGAGCAGTATTTGCCCAAGTACGTACACCTTCAGTAGGTCTTGCTTGTTAAACAGAAAATCACGTGCTATGTAGTAGGGTTCATAATATATTTCTGACAATCTGCATATCCTTTTTTAAAGGAAAACTTGACCATTGTATTCTGGTATGTTAACCTATATACCTTTTAAAGATAATCTTACAGTTGCCCTTCCAGAATTATGTAGCAAGACTTTGCTGTTAATTGCTGTATTCTTTTACACCAGTCATCCTGACTGGACATGTAAATCCCCGCTTAAAGACTGAGGCATGGTTCACATTTATTGATGTCTGTGTACTTTTTCACAGTTTGATTAGTGTGGCCAAGATTCAGTTTTCATTTAATAGTTGCTGTGAATCACCTTTGCATATAACCTGCAGGCTTGTTATTCGGGTACAAAGCTTTAAAATGCTAGTTTGTTAATCTTTCCTATTGTGTGATTGCTAGTGGAAAGCACCTGCCATTTATATGTATTTATTTTGCTTCTTGTTTAGGTTCAAAGCACAGGAGAAGGGGAAGCACAGCGGTACTTCGATCATGCACTTACACTGAGAAACACAATACTTTTTCTGCGGCATAATAAAGACCTAGGGGCACAAGCTGTGCAGCCCGACCAACCAAATAACGGTACTGAGAATACTTTTAAGGAAATCCTCCTAACTTCAGCTTCCATGGACTCACCTTTCACCATTAAGTCATCCTTCATGCCTGTGGTACTGAGTGTGGGTGTTGAATGACAGATTCAGTTATGCAGGGTTAGACTTAATGCCCAAACCAGCAGATTAAAGCTGGTGGCACGATGAACACAGCTTGAGGAAGGGCTCAGTTTAAAATCATGTGCTTCTGAGGGCTGTAATGAAAGGAGTTATCCTTTTATTCAAGTGGAGAGATTTTGTCAAAGAAACATTTTCCAAGTCATGAAAGGGGGTGTATTCTTTCTAATGAGGATAAATATTTGTAAAATCCTGAGTAACTTTCTTCAGTATTTATGTGTGTTCTTCTTCTTGTATTCTTGTATTTCTGTGTGTTCTGCTTTTCTGGGATCTGTTAGTTGGTGAGGAGGAAATTGTAGCTCTGTGTCAGGGAATTCTGTATGACCAGAACTGCTGAAATGGTTGGGATTAACTTAAATAAATCTGTGTATAATTTAAAATTTAATCATGAAAGATAGTGTATGCATGGTTTGGCAGGGTGGAATGGAAAATCTTAGATCATACTTTGTGTTCTATGTTCTATCTCAAATGATAATTTAAGAATCTTATGTTCTCAACTCAGGGTTTCCCTTGGACCTCTTACGATGTGAGAGTTTGCTCGGCTTGGATCCAGCTACCTGCAGCAGAGTTCTCAACAAAAATTACACTCTGCTGGTTTCCATGGCACCGCTCACCAATGAAATTCGACCTATTAGCAGCTGTACACCCCAGGTAAAAAATAAATAAATAAAAATAAATTAAAAAATACTGTGGGGGGAAAAAAAACGGTATCTAGTAATATAAATATCTCTAACTTTGTTTTAGACATGTCTGTCATGTATCCCTTCAGAAGAGACACAGTTATTGCCATGTAAAATAGTATTTCAATTTGTCTAAAAACGCTTAGTGAATAAAATGTGAATTTACTGCATTCAGTTTAATTTGTTAACAATTTACCTATTTGAGTGGGGTTAATGACAGATACACTGTTCTTGAACTCAGTATCTTGATACTAAGGTATTTTCTGTGAATGAGTACCTAGAATATCATCTCTCCTTATTAAATTAATGCATTTGTACTTCTTCCTGTGCTGCAAAACTAGCTTTATTTTTGACAACTGCTGATTGTTACATCTGTACATAGAGCCTATTATTGTAAATATTACAATTGTTTTCAATAATCTCTTTTCAGCATATTGGACCTGCAATTCCAGAAGTCAGTTCAGTTTGGTTCAAATTGTACATTTACCACATAACTGGACAAGGACCACCCTCTCTTCTGCTCTCTAAAGGAACACGTCTTCGAAAACTTCCAGATATTTTTCAGGTAGCGTATACGTGGATTTATTTCATATTCTTTTTCTAAGTGTTTCAGAGGGTGCAGTACGCTAAAGCATTCAGGGAAAGCAGTTGAAGTCAGAGAAATAGTAATTTTTCCTGCAGTTTAAGTGACCAAATATTTAATAAAGATTATATTAGGTTAGACAAAAGGTTTTCTTGGCTCAGTAGCCAGTCTCTAGCAGTGGCTGTAGCTATATGGCTACGTAGTATTTCCTCTTAAGACCTTTCCAGCCTTCCCATGTTCTGGATGTTCCTGAACTGTATGTGATTTTGTGTATGGCTATGGCTGGAGATCTTACCTCTGCAGTGATCAATTGCTCTCCCCATACTTCCCAGCCTTGAATCCATCTAACCTTTGAGTACCCATATAATGCTTCGGGAAGGATTTCCATAAGACAGTGCAGGTTTGTCCAATTCATGAACAGAAAGAGTTTAGATGCTGCCTTCTCCCATTCTGTCCGTCAGAGATGTTACTGTGGGCTAACATGTCACAAAGAAGTCCTGCTAAGTATCTTGTAGCTTCAGCAAACTTAAGCGGGAGTGGTCATGGCAACTCTTAAACTTGCCAAAACCAAAAAATCATCTCTTGAATTTAATTTGACATGTAGCAGACACTGAGCTGTGTTAGCTCTCACTGATAACAACAGAGTTCATAAAACATGAACTAATCAAAAGTCTTGTTCAAATTTATAATTGGAGTCTCTACAGTTTGCATCTCTTTGTTCTGAGTAGACACTTGAGCTGAATAGATCACAATAACATGAAGACACTCAGAGAGGGATGTGTGTTCTTAGGTGTATCTATGTCTGCAGTCATCTCTGGCTCTAGGATTCGTAGATGTATTTTTCATTCTTCCAGCATCTTCCATATATCTCTTCCCTCCCCCGTCATGTCCTTTTTGATCTCAAAAGTTTTGTGGGTTGCTTCTATTTTAAGACTAGTTTTAAAACAGCACAAAATTAAGTGAATCAAATCTCCTAGAGAAGAAGGTATTTTGTAAGGCTCTTGGCAGAGAGTTTCACTCAAACATTAGTCAGTAGCTTAAACTAGTGGTAAATGTTATGGGTTGCATATTTTCATTAATGAAAAGCATTCAGTGTGGTAGCCTGTACTGGGTCTGGCTGGGATGTGAACTTTCCCTGCAGCAGCCCATACAGTGCTGCGCTCTGCACTTGTAGCTAGAACAGCAGTGGTATCACACCAGTGTTGTGTCTGCTGCTGAGCAGTGCTGGCACAGCATCAGGACTCTCTCTGACCCTCCTAGGGGGTGGGCAAAAAAGTGAGAAAGAAACATCAGCAGGGCAGCTGACCTAAACCAACCAAAGGGATATTCCATACCATATGATGTCACACTCAGCAATAAAAGGTGGAAAAAGGAAGAAGAGGGGAGGGGTGGGCTCTCATTGCAAAAACGTCTGTCCTCCTCCCGAACACCGGCTACGTGCGTTGAGGCCCTGCTTCAAGGATGTGGTCAAGCATCGCTCATTGGTGGGAAGTAGAGAGTAATTTCTTTCCTCTGCACTTCCACATAGCCTTCACTTGTTTTGTTTTGTTATTCCCTTTTCCCCCCCTCTTCCCCTTTCCCTTTTTTCCCTTTAGTTGAATTGTTTAATTAATAATAATATTTCCTTAATAATATTTTTTCTCTTTAATTAAATTATCCTTATCTCAACCCGTGAGTTGTTCTTTCCTTTACTTCTTCCCCTCCTCATCTGAGGAGGGGGAGTAAGAGAGTGGTTGTGGTATTCAGCTGCCTAGCACGGTAAAACCACCACATAGCCTTGGGAGATTTCTATAGGAACCTGGATTTTCAGTAAGCTGATGGGTCTGATTTTCCTGTACTGCATGATTTCGCACCATGCATTATCACAGACTTGTTAGAGCCTTTTTTTCTCTGTGTACAGATGGGGTTGCTTCTCTCCTGCTACTGTTTTGCAGTGTCATTTTCTTAAGGAACGGTTGAGACATTTCTAAAACTCCTACAGATAAGCAGACATGCAGCACTTCAGTCTTGAAAACTAAGAAGTAAAAATGGTTTAACAGTCAGCGTTCTTGCCTCTCTGCCCCTTCTCTTTGGATATGTATTTTGGGGTGGAAATATCATTGTTCTCTTTTGACTGTGTTAGTTTATCTTGGTTTTATTTTCTTTCAAATTATATGGGATTATTTTCATCTCCTATCGGTTATGAGTCTGCTGCAAGGGCCACGTAGGGACTGGTGGCAGATAGGTCCTGCTCCAACCAGCATCTTAACTTAGAGGTTGGCAAATTTCTGTTTTTCCTGGAAATAGGAACGAGGGATACTTGGGACAAAGTATAATGCTGTGGAGTTGTAATTACCTGCAGTAACTTCAGAATTGTAACAGTATGTTATTAGCCTAACTAGTATTTCCCTGTGTGCTTGGATAGTCTATTACTGCTGTGTATTCTCTTCTGTCTTCCAGGGTTATGATCGCTTACTAATAACATCTTGGGGTCACGACCCAGGAGTGGTTCCTACTTCGAATGTGCTCACAATGTTGAATGATGCTCTAACGCATTCAGCTGTTCTCATTCAGGTACAGAGTCCTCTCACCAAAACCTGTGTAATTTCAGGTAAAGCTGTTGCATGGTAGAGGAGATCAAGAATGTAGGAGAGCTATGCTTTTGCCAGGAGCTGAAAAATGTTTAACTTCTGTAAGCATTGCTGCCATGATTTAGAGGTGGTAAATACATGAGTTTTGAACTGAATGCATATTGCATGTGCACTGTTACTTTAGGGGCAGACATAACAGGGTTTTGCTAAATGAAAATGAAGTGTGGATTTGTGGGTGTGTTGGGGATGTAGGGGACTGGAATGCAACTGAAGAGCCCACAAGCATTTTGGATGGTAGCTACCTTATATGAGGTGGCTGGAAATATGAACTATATTTTAAGAAATGCACTTCAGAGTGCTTAGTATTCAACTCTTCTGGTAAATGACAGTTCAGGTAGTTAACAACTGCTTTTATGGAAAGCCAAGCATGCTGTTTGTCACACACAGCAGAAACAGAGTGGGTCTGTCTGTTTGGGAAAGTAAATTAGCGTTCTTTAATATTTCATCAGTTCAGCTGAATTATTGGAATTAATCATTTAAATGTTTAATAGCGTAGCTAACATAAAACTGCACATTCTTGAAGGCAGCCTTGACTGCTCAAAAAACTTCCATACTTAGGGGGTGGAAATACCATTATTTTCCTTCAGAAATGTCCAATGATTATGAAATTTGTTTATAAATAGCAATTGTAGAGAAATACTGCTCCTCTTCAATGAAGTTTAACTTCACTGTGGTTACTCACATGCATTTTAAAGAGAAGGGTCAGGTATCTTATTCAGTCTACTTATTTCAGCTAAGCAAGAGCTTTAATATATAAATATTTGTGTTTATTTCATCAGCATGACTGGTACCCTCTAAAAGTGAGCACGAGTAGGGCTAGGCTAAGTTGATGAGTATATTTTTCTGTGTCTAATGCTATTTTATTGACGTTCAGGGGCACGGCATGCATGGAATGGGAGAAACCATGCATATACCTTTTCCGTTTGATGAAGCTGAGCAGCAAGGAGGTAATTTTCTTTAATGTAATCTCTGCACCACTATATTTATTTTTCCTGCACGTTACCTTGTGCAGCAAAGTTGTGATGCTAATTTTAATACAAATTTTCTTGTAATTATGGGTCAAGTTAGGTGAAAAAATTGAAGCAATGTTTAAATCGTTGACAAATCTGTTCTAAGCTTAGGGATAGGTCTCCTTTCTACGTTTTGTCTTAAACAGAATGTGTTTTTTGGCCTGTCTTGTCTTTCAGTGCAGACATTAAGAAGTAACTTCCACAAACACCTCTGAATTTTTATTTGTGCATATTTACTAACTGTATAAATAAATCTTCTGTATATTCTTCTCTAAGGCCTGCTTCTATTCGGCGTTTATTAACTATGAGAGGTGAGACCAAAAGCAAAGTTACCTTGTTTAGCAGCACTAGGTGCTATTATGGAGGATTCCTCATGCTAGGAAGAGCTTTACTAGCAAATTCTCCTTCAAAGTCTGCCTAGCTCAACTGATTTTAAAAACTTAGGATTTAACTTCCTGACATACTCCTTGGTGAGTACGACACAAACGTTGCATTGCTTAGACCATAGCCTTTCCAGCTGAGAGGTCTCTTCACAGTGAATTTCCAGAAATGAAATCTAAAATTCTTTAGGCTGCTACTTAGAAGAATCTGTGCCAACTAGAAGTAAAGCTAATTTTCTAGTTTCATTTTTATTACATTTAAAATGCATTACTTTTATATACGCCCTCTCTGGCCTGTCTGTTTTCTGACTTGATGGTAGGTAAAAATTCTCAAAGGCAGAATCTCTGTGTTCTAGCATGAAAAAGTCAATGTTGAAACTCATTATTACCCTTTAATACTGTACTGTAGTTCTTCAGAATTTCAGATCTGTGGACTGTGGATCAAATTTGCTATAAAAGGCTGTGGCACCGAAAGAGCTGGTCATTGGTTGTTCCTAGCTGAACCTGGTCCGGTGTGTGCCAGCCAGACATCATCTTATGTATTGTCCCATATCCACCAATGTTATTACTAATTTGGAGCGTTACAGGAGACAACAAAAAATCCAATTAAAAAACTTAGCGTGGCCTAGAGAACTGTAGAACTGTATGGCTCCAGAGGAGGATTTTGATAAATTAAACTGGGATATGTATTGTTTTCTGCTAGACTTCTCCCGTGTGAACATGGGCATTCATACAGCTTTGAAGATACTGAGAAACAAAGTAGACTTGCAGCATTTTTGTGGCTATGTCACGATGTTGAATCCTACAAGTCGGCATGCCAACAGAAAGCTGAGCGACGCTTCTGATGGAAGAGGTTAGTTAACAGTAATTTTTTCCATTAATTTTCATCCAATCACTTTAGCAAAGTTGAACAAAGGATTACAATTTTTTGTTTTGGAACTCTACAAAATACCATCTAACACAGAGAGGAACCTACCTTGAATGTAAATCTAGAGGCAGTAGACAGCCTTCCTAATTGTTCTTTGAACCTGGTTCAGACATTGCAAATACAGACTGAAAATCACTGCACTAGGATAGCCAGCAGAAGGAAAAAAAAATGAAAAAACATTAAAAGGTAAATTGTCATTTTTATATGGCAGAACTTGGTCTTTCCTAAGTGTGTTGAGGATTCCTAAGTAGCTCGTCAGTCCTAAAATCAGTAAGACCTTGTATTTCTCCATATCCCTTCTTCCAGTTTAATAGCAATATGGCCTTTGGGCAAAACTTGTGTCAAGTTCCTTGCATCAATTGATAATTAAAGTTATATTCATCTAAACGTTTAAGTAAGAATTATTTTACCTCTAGGAGAGGCCGAACTAGCATCAGGATCTGATGTAAATGGGAGTACAGAGTCGTTTGAGATGGTAATAGAAGAAACCTCAATGGATTCTGCAGTCAAGCAAAGCCTTGAAGGTAAAAGCGTAACAAGTGTCTTTACTAAACATTTTCAGTCTGGTAAGATGCCTTGTTTTTAAGGTACTGAACATGTTGTTAGTTATTGTCTAGGATGATAAGTGCAACACTAAGTGTTCTTACTTTCTAAAATTCAGATTCCCTTGAATCTTTGAGCAGTTCATTAAATTAATTGCCTTAGAAAGTATGAACTGTCTAATAAATTCCTGATCTGAGACAACTGGTTCTGGGGTCAGTATTCTTGCTTTGTCTTTTCCTAAAATTTGGTTGTCTTTTTAGTACCCACAACAGAACTGGAATGGGTTCCCCTGGAATTATGCTTTGGCATTCCTCTCTTCAGCTCTGAGTTGAATCAGAAAGTCTGCAGAAAAATTGCCACTCATGGATTATGTAGGAAAGAAAGGTAAGCTGTGTTTTACCAGCTACAGGTTTAACAGTTGTGTTGAGTCCAGAGCTTCTGCAAAAAACAATGCCTATAACTTGATGACTATAGGAGCAGAACTGAGCTGATCTTCAGAGTACCTAATTCAATGTATAAGGTGGTGGCATTGCTTTTTGGCTCAAAGATACCAGCTGTAACGTACAGTCTAGTAGTCCATAGTTGTAGTGAAATTAGCCTTTTTTTTTTTTTTTTCAAATTTGTGCATGGTGGAAAATTAATTCTTTGTAGCAAACTCTCTAAACAACAACAAAAACAAGTATAAAGTAGTCTTTCTGGTCATTTTCCCTTCCTATCCTAGCAAAGGCTTTTTTTCCTTCTTTCTGCACCCACTGATCCCCTTATAAAAAGCTTACTAGTAATGCTTTGATGTAGAACATGTTTAGCTTTGGTGTAAAGTTTCTTTGATCTTGGCATTTTATTTCCTAAGCTTAGTGCTGGCTTATGATCAAGCTAACTTCTGCTTTTGCCTATAGCTTTTCTTTATGAAAGTTTACTCTTTCAATGATGTGCACTTTTTTCCCCTTGGTATGTGGTTCTGGAGACTAAATAAGAGGCAGCTTGAAAACATGGCTTAGAGGTTTTATTGTAGTAGTCAACTTGCTTTTAATAGTCTGTCACTAATCTGCTTCTTAAGTCACATCACCACACTCTCCTAGGTAAGAAGGAGACTTGATGATTTAGTATATTAATATGTTAAGTAAAATAACATTTTTCAACTGCAGTAGTTTCATTTCAGCACAGTGTAAACAGGGAAAATAGCATTTAGCTGACTAGGCTTGCAAACAGATGAGATGTGGTGATCACCGTGTCAGTGGTAAGGTTACCATCTGTATGAAAGCTTTTTATTTTGTCACGTGATAACAGGTACTGCTAAAGTTATTTCTGAGCAAGTTACTATCATACTTCTTTAAAGTTCAGGCCCTTTGGAAGGTTGGGAATTTATGGTGTGCATTTTGATTTTTCTGTATTTGAACATAGATTCTTCTCTTTCACTTTTGACAGCCTTCAAAAACTCTTACATTCCAGTAGAAAGCTGTCTCTGCAGGTCCTTAATTTTGTTCATTCATTCCAGGTAAGGACGAATAGTCAAGATGTAAATTGTTCTGTATGCTGTCATCCTTTTTGCCCTCCTCTTTGCCATTCTTTGTTGCATGGAAATGTACTTTGTTTTGTTCTTAGGCTTTTGTTTCTTTTCCTCCTGTAACCAGTGACTGTGTTAAGTGCTGTGAACCTCAAATTCTAGCCTTATTTAATCCTTTGTCTCTAACTTCTGGGTTTCCATGTAACTTTTTTGGGGGTGGAGGGGTGGGGACAAGGTAGTTATTGATAACACAGCCTACTCTGGCTGCTTGGTTGCTTCTGAGGTACACCAGGGAGATCCCTGCAAACCATCAATGTGCTGAGCTTTGAAATGTTACCTGCATTTCAAATCAACTGCATTCACTTAGCAAAGATAAAATACATTAACAAGTATCTTGTACCAGTAGACTCTTGCACTTTTTCCGAAGATCTTCTAGCATCTGGTGGTGAATGAGTATAAGTATGTAAAACTCTGCATACTTAGGGGGAATCTTTGAGAGCAAGGATAAACAATAGGGGTCTTGCACAGCAAGCAAGGAGAAATGCCAGCTGCACAGCCTCCTGTAGTTCTGCATGGAAATGTGTGCTAGCAAGGAGTGCCCACGTGTAACATGGGATCTGCTTAGCTGCTTATGCTTTGATACTTTTCTCTAAAAGTCAGTCTTCCCAATAAGATATGGATCTTGCAGGTTATTTAACCGAGGAAGTGTTATGGGTGGCAGGACCTAGAAACCGTTTCCCTGTGAGAATGTTGGAGGTTCCCAAAAGCTTTGAATCCTTAACACCATCCATGAGTCTCAAGTGTGCGTGTGTATACGTATATATACGCACACCTCTAAGCACACTATGAGATAGTGGCAGTGCTTAACATGCTCAGACTGACACAGTAGCTATCCTCTGGATTTTATAACTTTACATTCAATTTTCTGGGTCTTCCCTTCATTTATAAGTCTCAGGCCTCCTCGAAGGCTTCATGGAGCCTAAATATGTGTGCACAGATGCAGCTGAGGCAACTGTGCCGATTTCCTACTGCCCTTTGTTCAGGTTTTGTTTCCATAGTGATGTGGATTATGCATACTTTAGAAACACTAACTCTGTTTGCAGATTGGAATAGCCTGTTAGATTCTAGCTGTTAAATCCTTAATTATTTCTCTTTTTTTTAAGACGCTGTTTTTTTATTTTAACTTTTGCTTTAGGAAGGTATTTCAACACTGGATCAGCTCCATGATGCTGGTTCTTCAAGCTCACTTTTGCAGCCTTCTTCTGCAGATACGGGTGTTCCACTTCCTGCCAAGAATCTCATGTTCAAGGAGGGTGTGTTATCTGAATGGAACGGACGGTCCCCTTCCTCGGTTTTTATTTCAACCGCACCTAAGGAACAGGTCAAATAGGGATTCTCACGCATTGATCACTGAATGCCTTTCTTCTCTTATGGTTAATTTATAGTGCCAACGACTAAGAAGTGTACTGTTGCTGCAGCATAGCCCATGTAAAAGTAGTGTTACAAAAACGTATCGTGTTGCAGTATTGGGGAAGTGCTTAAACTGTCCAGAACTTGTTACTCATTACTGCATATATTGCTGCAACAGAGAGCTTTTTAGCTGTCAGCACTATTTTTATCTTGAGACAATCTTTCTTTTATAACTAAACACGCCCTTTGTAGGCTTTCTGATGATTGTTAAATTTCTATGCTGTCACCACAAAATTGCAATAGTAGTTTTCTATGTTCATTACTCAGACATAAATTCTGTTTAGTTTTGTACTGTATTACTGAAAATCTTTCTGTATAAAGGTAAGACATTTGGCTCTTCCTCTGAAAGCTCAGTGATACCAACTGTTTTAAAAAAAAAAGTATCACAGTGATATGGGGCATTAAGAATTGTTGAATTACGTTGTTTAGCCTAATGCTAGGCCATGATGAATCAGCACAATAGGAAGAGGTCTGATGTTTATCAAGGCAGACTTGAAGCCCTGCTGATGATTAAGGCCACTTTGAAGATGAATGGTGCACTTTCATCTCTAGCAGAATTCAGTGGAGAGGTGGAATTAGGGAGGGCTGAAGTGGTTGGCTCTGTTTGTAGGGTTCTTGATGATAATGGTCTTCCTCTGTGTACGTAACCAGGAGTTTGAGATTTTGGGTGCACAGAGTTTGTCCCTCGTTGTTACTTGAAACTGCTGATGAGCAGCTCTATGGGAAAACTCCTGATTTCGTAAGTTGACTTTAAGGTAGATAACTAGATCTGTGCTATTGATTAATGTTTGAAAGAACAGAGCTCTTTATTTTTCATGACTGTCATTAGCAAAGGAAAACAACAGCAGAGGATGAGTAGGCAGACTTCTCTGAATCTGTTTTCCTTGAACCATTAGCTGTTGGATTTTGACAAACATTACAGTGAGCTTTTTCATCCAAGATCATGTTCTGACTCTATTTCTAGGGGATGATTTTATGTAGCAAGTTTTCACATTGTTTATGCTAGGCATTAACAACTTCTTGCCAGCTTAAAAAAAAAAAAAAGAAATCAACAGGCCTGTCTCATATAGCACATGAGGAGAACAAGAGATTTGAAATACTAAGGCTTTTAACCCAGGTGTCTAAGTACTCTGCCAACTACTCTCTTCTGGAACTACCTTGATTTAAATAGTCATAATTAAAAACGAGACTTAACCATCCTGCCATTACTAGCCTATGTTACGGACCAAGAATCTGTGGCAAAGACGATGCTGAAAAAAAGTGTTGAGAAAAATAATGACATTTGGGTTTGTATTCTGTTCTGTATGGCTGTATGAAAAAAACAAGAGAAGTTCAAAAAGGGAAACTGTACCATGATAGGATAATGCAGTGGGATTTTCACAGTCACAGCTGAAGTCATTCTTCTTTTCTCCTTTGCTTTATACACATTCCTAAAGTGTAAGTGTGGGACTTGTGCTCTAAGAAACTGGAAGTCTGTAGTACTTCAGTTTGCTCAGTGCTGCTCTTTTTTTTTTTTACATCTACTTTGTTTTTGTATTTTACCAACAGCAACTGAATCTAGTATTCTGTGTAAATTAGGGAGCTAGGATATCTATATAAAATTCTGTATTTACACTACAGTGACTTGTACTGGAAGTACATACTCTCCGTGGCGTTAAGTTGCCTTACTTCCTTCAAAGGAAAGTGAAGAGGAAATGGATGTCAGTCCGCTAGAAATGGCGGAGAAAACAAGTTTACTGTGAGAATTGTTGTGTGGAGATTAACCCAATATCTAGCACTGTAGAGGAACTAATCAGTAGAGGATGGCTTACACTTTCAGTACTATAGACAATACTTTCAGCGCTACAGTGAGCTGTGGTAGGTGAGCTAGTTTGGCATATTGTATTGAATCTTGCCGTGCGCACTGTCTGTACAAGCACGGGACTGATGATAGTGCAAGGTAAATCTGTTGTACGGAAGTTTGAGAATGGATTTCAGTTTTTGTTCTCACTGCATATCTTTGTGTTACTGAGTGAAGGATAACCTCTGTTACTAGGTTGTCTAAAGCTTCTAAATAAAAGTTGTCTGCTTTTCAGAGTTATTTAATACCCACAGATCTTACCGTTAATGGTGAGGGTTCCAGATACGTTGCAGTTCTTGGAAATCAAGCTACTCTAATTTTGTTGCTTCAACACTGAATTAGGAGCTTAAGTGTTCAAGTCTGCATATCTGAAGTTTACCGAATAGATTGCAACCAAAGAAGTCCATAAAATACCTGAAACTTGGCTACAGCTGCAGTGCTTGGGATGGTCCAGAGGCTTTACTCAAAAGTATGTGACTTTTGTTTTAATTGTGGTGTAAAAAATAAGATCTCCAAGATCCTCATACCAAAAGAATCTATTTTATATTGTATTGCAAATAAAGACAAATGAAATACATTTCTTTTCTTCAGGTAGTTTTATTGACAGTGGGGGAAATCACACGCATTACTACATTGTAAAGTTATTTTAAGTTTGTCTTCAGCAAGATCTATTTTTAACTTCTCGAAGAGAGGTTGGCTTTGTGCTCTGGCACAACCACCTGGTAATCATTCTAGATGGGTGCACCTGAGGATATTCAGGAACCAACTGGAAAGCGTTCTCTTTGTTTTCAAGTTTTTTGATCATGGCTTTATCTCACAGTTGTTTTTCCTTTTCCACCATTGTTCTTGGATTTTCCTTTTTCTTGTTCAGTGTTTCTGGCTTGTGTTTTGAAGGTTTTATAGTCCAGCTGTAACTGAATACAGTTGAACTCTTCTAGTGTGACGTTGTTAATATTATACATTGAAATGTACAAAGTCGCTGTTCAATTAAATTATTGGCACATGTAACAATTGTTTACAAATAAACTGTGGTGTAGGTCAAACCATGTGCAGAATCCTTCACATGCAGCAGTTTTGTCATCTTGGGCACAGCAATAAAAGGTCACCCTGGCGCCGCAGTGCTCAAGGCTACCAAATGGTATCAAAATACCCTGTTTCTGTATACATCCAATTCTGCAGAAATGCAGTTTTATAAAGAGAGAACTCTTTTAGTGAATCCTTTTCTGTACCTTATGTGTAACCTCTAAGGAGATGGGAAAGTACAGGATGATATATGCTGCGTCTCTTCCTTCAGCTACAATCTGTAGCTGTTTATAATTGAATGCAGCTGCACAGGTGGTATCTGATCCATTTTCTTTGACTGAAGAGACTTGTGATTGAGAGCTTAGATGAAGTGATACCAAAATTGTTGTTTGTTTCTTCCTTTGAAGCAATCCCTTTCAGCTGAAGTCTGATTTACAGCAGAATGGTTTCAGAAGCAAACTGCGCTTGCAAGCTCATTTGGCTTGGTGCAGGTCTGTTGGCACACTTCAGTGACAGTAGTCACTCAAAACTGTCATGGAATTACCACAGATATCTTTATTGCTTATAGTAATTGTCATGTTGCTGCTAAATATGAGCTATTTTTCATTTGAGTGTTAAAACACTTTCCAAGGCAATATTGGAATAGCTGTTTTCCATAAACTGTTAACTGTTCAGTAATTTGCGTAGGTATAACAGCATGGAAAATCTGCGAGTCAGTGGATAGTTCAGGACAACGTATCCTGTAAGCCTAGGCTTCATCGTAGCAGTATGACTGCAGAGTCTGATTACAACACAAAACAAACACAGAAGTAGATGAGGAAAGAAAACGAATGGTCTCCTTTTTGGAGTCTTCCTTTATTTTATTTCAGATTTTCTTGAGAATGTCCATGTAAGACCCCAAGGACTTTTGTTCCACTTGAATACTCTAAACATGTGCCTCTAGTTTTGTCCTCAAGACAGAACTAAAGGCTTCTTGTCCACCACAGATGAAATGTATCAGGTTTTATTTATTGGTCAGCACATGAAGCTAATACTAATCCTCCCTCCCACCCCCTGGAAATAACAAACTGCTTTTGAACACAGACCAACTTGTAATGCTTCTTGAAGAAGGCTTTGGCCTACTTGGATATCAAGATTACTTGCTTGGGAACTCTTGGTAGGAACTCTTGGTACAGCCTGTCTCTGGGAAATGGGCCGTGGTGAGCTGGGACTGGGCAGGCTTTGGGAATCGAATGGGGTTTGGACACACAAATTACTTCTGGGCATACCCTGCTCCTGGTTCCAGCTTGTACATGTGAAATGGAATGATATGGAATGATGTGCTCGTGTTGTACAAATTTGTATGGCTTCCTTCAGTGTTGCAGGCTCTAGAGATGCAGGCAACTCCTGCTGTCCTTGATTCTTTGTTACACGACTCTGCACAGCTTCACAAAAGTGAATTGAATGTCATGTGAATATGATGGTGGAGGCACTGCTTTATAACAGCTTTAATGAATACTGACATTGGATTCATGCCAAGTAATGATGACAGAATTTGTTTAATCCTTGTCTCTTTGCGTTATGGATCTATGTCCTGCATCTCTAAGCTCCCCATCTCCACCCAGTACTGACTCCGTGCCCACCATTGGACAACTATCATTCCAAGTCCAAGCAGAACTGTGAGAGAATCTCAAAAATGTACAGATAACCAATATTTTCCTCAATACATCAACGTGATTTTGTAAAATTGCTTATTTGCTGTTTTTTTTTTTTTTTTTTTTTTTTTTTCCCCTCTGCAGAGGGTATAGGGAAACGCTTTTTTCATAATTAAGACAGTCGAGCACTGGAGCAGGTTGCCCAGTGTTGGTGTGCAGCTTCCAGCTGTGGAGGTTTTCAGAGCAGACTGGATGGAGCCCTGAGCAACTTTATCTGAGCTCATGGCCTACAGCACTCCTGGAGTCCTGTTCAACCTCAACCTGTGCTCCTGGTTAGAAATCCAGGAAGAAATCGTACATGCTTAGTTTTAAGTAGGACAGAGTTGAAAACCAGACAAAATTCAAACTGTGTTGTGAGATGGCTGGCACAGGGGAGTGTACGGCCAGCTGTGCAGCAGGTAACACAGCACAACACATCTTTGTAAAGCTGCCGAGATCTTCGCTACTCAACTACCAGCGTGAGGGTGGCTTCATCAATGTGGTGGCAGTAAGGACAGGCTGCCCTGTGGCAGTACCTGACCTGGTGGCAAGGAAACTTGACGGCAACACCAAGACTGGGGCTGGAGCCCAGGGCAGCAACAAGGTGCTGAGGCCAGAGACCTTGGAGGACAATGGGGTGGAGCTGATGGTGACTTCAGTGTCTCTTCTGAATTGCACCACTTGAGAACAGTCTTTTTTTTGTTTGTTTGTTTGCCTTGTTTCAGCCTGTTTGCCATTTTGTTTGTAAAAGATAAAAAGTCCAGTTCTGTGGTTTTACTGTCACAGGAGTTGAACTTGTTTTTCCTGGGCTGCAGCTTTTGTTTGTTTTTCTCTTATAGACCAAGCCTGGCATGATTTCTGCTATGCCCGCTTTCCTCTTGATGCTCTGTTTCCTGTGGGTTTTTGCGCTGCAGCATCAGTTCTTTGCTGCTGACCTGTGCATTCCTCTGAGTTGCTTTGCTCTGCACTTCTCACATGCATGTAACATCTGGCTTTGAATTTCTGCTCACATCTCTCTTGTTATTAAAGATCGGTGTGGTTTTTGTTTTATATTATCTTGCCTAAAGGCTTTGGCAAGCTTAAGGCTTTCTTTCACTGCAGGTATTGCGTACAACCCCCTGTGGGGATGGGGGAGCCTCCCTGTTTCCCATGGCAGTACGCATGGGCTTTTAGCCTGGCCATCGGTCTGCATTGCACATGTTGACAACTCTTCGTGTCCCTGGGCTACCTGGCCCTTGGCATCCGACTGCACGGAGCTCAGTACCGGGTTCTCATCAGGTGATGTGGCAAGGTACTCTTCTGTTGTTTCTTCAGCTCGTGTGCTGCTTCTGAAGCTACAGGAGGCTCCCAGCTCCTGCAAAGGGAATGATTTAGAAACAACTGGAAGAATGATATCACTTGCTTGGAATATAACCGTCCCTGTGACTAGCAGCAGCCTGGAAGTTTCCTCTGTGGCAGTGTATAAGGTGGTATAGCCTGCAGCATGCGTGGTGTGCAGGTAAACCACAAGGTTTAAGTAGTTTTGGCCCAGGGGTGACTGAAAAGAGTTGTAATAGAAGGAATATGTTCAGCTGAGGAACAGAGATAGAGGTGAAACAAAGCTAATGATGATAAGGGGGAAGAAACAAGTTGAGAAGAAATGCTGGGAGAAGATGTGGAGTATGGGTACTGGCATGCTGTGTCCTAGAGCTCACTTGTACAGTATGCAGAAATGGAAACGGGCTTTGTAAATATAATTGGTCATTATGGACCATTCCTATCCCAAAAATCTGGAGAAGAAGTTAGGCACTGAAACAAGAGGTGCCTAGGGTGTGAGCAGGCTGGAAAACCAGCAGGAGGAGAACTGTAAAAGCACCCCCATGGCTTATCTTCCAGCTCTTGAACTCCTCCAGCCATCACCCTGCGGATTGCTTTAACACCCAATGTACAAAAACAAAATGTGTCAAAAAGGAGTGATGAGGTATTCCTCCACTTGGTTCCAAAACTCAATTAGATCAAGTAGCTGTAAATACTCTGAAATCATAAACGTGTTTACCTGGACCTTACAATAGGAATGTTACAGTAGGACTCAGCAGGTCAAAGTTTCTGCACGCATGTCCTGTAGGTGCCAGCACTTCTCCTGGTATCGTCTCGACTTCCAGAGACAGGATTAAACAACAAATTTTTGTTTTATTTATTTTTAATCGAAAGTATTCTTAAGGTGGGTGTTCTTTGCTGGAGAATGTTTCTGAACTGAAGCAGTTTTATGAAGTCGTCAGACAGAGCTCTGCCTACCGGATCAAGATATTCCAGAAAATAGACTTGGTTAAAATGTTACTTGCAGAATGTCGTGTAGCTGGTTATAAAACTAGCTAAATAGTAGGACTAAGCCTTTGTCAAATATTGATTTGATGAACGACGCTCATCACGCAACCTGATACACGAAGTGTTTCCATTAGCTGTGCTGCATACGAGGGTGTACCTTAGTTTAAGTGTTGGCTTAACCTTGCATTGCTATGGGAGTCTCTGAGCTCTGCTCAGCTTCATGCCGTTGCCTGCAGGCCCAGCTCAGTTTCTGTGAAGGTGCAGCTCCTGAACCACCACAAAATACAGCCTGGTATTTAAATACTGCTCTTTTTAAGTTTACCTTCGTTTATCAGTCTTTGGTCTTTTGAAATAGAGCCAGGAAGATCTGAGAACAGGATGGGGTGCAGGAATTTTTAGTCCTCACCTGCAGCTGATTGATGTTCACGTTTATTTGATGCTGTAACCCCGAACAGGGTAGGCTTACCCACATGGCTCTGTGCCGAGAACTTGTGTGGGACTCCAGTGTCTGAGCAGCCTAGACAACCTGGGTCTGAGGGTCTGAGAGACCTTAAAAACAAGAGGAACGTGGCTTTAGCCCCACTCTGTTAACATGCTATTTTTGATATTAGTGATTGGGAGGGTGAAATAGTGAATTTCACAGAATCACTAAGGTTGGAAAAGACCTCTGAGACCATCTGGTCCAACCATCCCCCTACCACCAATGTCACCCACTGAACCATGTCCCTAAGCACCACGTCCAACCTTTCCTTGAACACCCCCAGGGACAGTGACAATTTGAAGTGTGTTTGTAATGTACAGGTAGAAAATCAATGTGGAGCATCCCCTTGGACCTGGTATTCCCTCAGGTGCCGGTAGACACTCTGAGTGGCACGTCTGACAGTGCTAGCATGGCCATTTCATTCAGAAATAGTTTGGGGATTTGCTTTTGGAAGAAAAGCTGCTGAAGCTCAGTTTTGTATCATTCCTTGTGCTTCCTCTGCATTGATCCTGGCTAGCGATTTGTCTAAGCCGTCCCTGTAATTCCAACCTTGTGAATTACTAAGGAGAGCTCTTCCCCTTAGCAGATGCTTGAAAGCAGTCCAATACAGTATTACTAGCTGAATTTCTATAGGGATTTTTATAAAAATATCAGTTCCTTTAGCTGACAAATCTGATAAAAATCTGATAATGTTGGTGAATGTTCTTCTTTGGTCCAATATTTCTTGCTTTCTTCCTAGAGAGCTGAGTTTCCAGCTGTGGCCTGAGGGGACTGAATAGACATTGGTGATGAACCCGAAGGTTTATCCACAGTGACAGGTAGATGATAATGTTTCAAAAGGTGGGGGGCAGATATTGTTTTCATCTCCACTCTTCAGAGCAGATATATGTCAAGTCTGTTATTAAGAAGAGGGCAGGATCTAAAATTGTGCTGCTCTGTGGGTTGGTCTTCAGGCTAGCTGTACAGGGAGTGAAGATGCTGGGAGAATGAGTGAAGCAAGTTGAAAATATACATATATATGTGTATATATATATATATGTATATAAATCAGCATCCCACTTAGAAGAGTTGTTTCCAGTCCTTGCTGGAATAGCCGCTTCACTTACCAAGTGGAAAAATCTGGATAATGCCTTCCTGCGACACATAACAAGCTGTTGTTTTTATCATAAACTGATTTTTACCTCCCTGCCAATGGCACTGCTGTCCTGCTGCTACTGGAAAAATACCACTTGCTGCCTGACAGGGTTTTAACAGGATGCAAACAGCAGGCAGGGCTTCTCCAAACCAACAGAGAGCAGTCTTGCATCAAAATATGAGACTAATCTGTTGCAGAGAAATGTGTTTGTGTCTGCTCCTCCCAGGCTAGGCGTGAGAGCAGCAACCCAGAAACTCTTGTTTTTAGGGAAATATACTTTTGTTTTTTAAAGCAAGAGGCTCTTTCCCCTCCTGTACGTGGCTGAATCACCATCTGCAGAGAGTGGAGGGCTTGTTGGAAAGGCGTTGAGTTCCTGGCTTGCCTTGTCACTTTTGCTTGGTCTTTGCAAGTGCTAAGGGCAGAAGTGGCTTCTCCCTGTGCTTGGCACAGTTCCTGGTCCCCATTGCTGTCTTTGCACTTGAAGGGGTCCCCAAAAGCAGACTGTCATCCCCATGTCCAACCCCTTTGGACTATCCCATGTGAGCAAAATGAGGCTGGGCTCCTCCCAGCGTGGTGGTTTTGGCCGGCTCATTGTACACCCCAGCTGGGGGCACACTGTGACAGGTTGTCCCATGTCGTTTGAGGACTGGTGTTTTCCCTGGGTGCTGGGTTACAGGTTTTTCAGTGCCAAGACATAGTCAGGTAATATTTTGTGGGAGGAGAGAAGAGGAGAAAGGAAGAAGTCATTCTTAGGTCTTATTAGATCCTACTAAAAAGAAGGTAAGAGTTTTAATGCTCTCAACACATTTACATTTTCTTGGGTAGAGAAGAGCTCAGGTGGATTTCTTAAAATATGTAAGGATCAGTTTAGTTTGATTAAACACTGTTTTTTCTTAAGTGAAGAAAGTTACCATGATGAAATAACCTGCCTTTCTGGGATCGGTTATTCTGTGCTGACCGCTGTGCTGGAGAGGTGAGGTTTGAAGGAAGGGGCCTGACAGAGGAAAAACAGTACAGACAGGTAGGACCATGGAGCTGGCTAACACTCACACAAGTGCTATTGCTGTGTGTATCAGCTCCTGTCTGTGCTGCAGTGCTGGATGAGAAGGGGTGGAGATGAAACCTGTCCCAAACCCCTCCCGAGCATCCCAGGGTCCTCTGAGCAGAGGTGGCCTCAGAAAGGTCTGGGGTTGGAAGGGACATCTAGGTCAGCAGGTATTCAACCAGCAGACAAGCAGAGAGGACTCTGACAGAGCAGTGCTGTCTTTAAGAAGAAACCACATTGCTTGGAGGTATGCACTGGCAGCTGCACCTTTTAACTGTTATGTTTAACTCTTATGCCACCAAAATAAAACCTCTCTGGTTATAACCACTACGAAGTTTAATTTTTCTGTTGCAGAAAATTGGAGGGCATTGCTGGAAGAAGGTAATTCCTTGTCAAAACTGAGTCATTATTCTGGAACAGGTTTGATTTTCATCTGGGATTAGGTGTTCGCATGGGAATTTACAGTGGTATACCTGAGCTGCCCACTGCTCTGCCAGGACATCACCTGCCTGTTCTTCTGCCCGCATGTGGTCTCATGGTCCAAAATTAAGAGAGAATTTAATAGCAAGCTTCAAACTGCCTATCAAGTCTTACACCTCAAGTTAAAACAATGGAAAGTCTTCAAATGCATCTCGAATGAATTCATTATCATCTCAAATTAAAATGAACTCAAATGAAATTTTGAAATGCTTCAAAGAAATAATTTGAGCTTAACTGTCAATTAACTCTTGTTTGTTTTGTGTGTACATGTTTTTGTGTTTAAATCATCATGTGCATCTGGTGAAGACTAGCCATCAGTCCTCACCAGATCAGGCTTAGCTGGGAAAAATGACTTTGCAGAACTGGGCTCCTATCTCCAAACAAGTCTTGGCTTTTGGGGATAAGTTTACTGACAGATTGGATGCAGCTGCCTCTCTCTGCCTGCCATTCCCTGCTCCTCAGCAGATTTCTGCCCTGGGAAGCTTTGCAGGGCTTGCTGGCTGCATAAACCTGCTCTGCAGTGACCCATTTCTATGCAGGGGCTGGTACAGCTCATTTCAAACTGACTTAATGGATTATTAAGAAGAACATTTCTGCTCCTGAATAATGCTTATATCTGCCAAAAGGATCTCCTTGGTAAAATCACATCTGTGTCTGAAGCAGGGGCTAGACGAGTATTGCTGGTGGTGGCTTTGGGGCTGACAAAGCCACGGGTGGTGGCAGTAGCTTGGGATATGCAGGGGCCACACAGGGAAAGAGAGATGGGGGCAGACCCAGGCACTGCCGCAGGCTGCTTAATGATGCTCCTCTGCTGCATGCCTCTGAGCTGCCTATTGTGTTTGTGCTTTTTTCTTTTTAAAAAATGTTTGAATCATAGAATAATAAAGGTTGGAAAAGACCTCCGAGATCATCTGATCCAACCACCCCCATACCACCAATGTCACCCACTAAACCATGTCCCTAAAGCACCACGTCCAACTTTTCCTTGAACACCCCCAGGGACGGTGACTCCACCACCTCCCTGGGCAACCCGTCCCAATGCCTGACTGCTCTTGCTGAGAAGAAATGTCTCCTCATTTCCAGCCTGAACCTCCCCTGGCACAACTTGAGGCCATTCCCTCTAGGCCTATCACTAGGTACCTGTGAGAAGAGGCTGACCCCCAGCTCCCCACAGCTTCCTTTCAGGTAGCTGTAGAGAGCCATAAAGGTCTCCTGGAGATGGCCTGTGACCTGAAGTGTCCCTGGAGGTCACTTCCCATGTGGGAGTGTTACACAGAGGGTTTTTGTTTTTTCTAGCAGCTGCCATGAGCTGGTTTGCTGTTTCTATGTCTCAGGCACCCAACACATGTGTGCAGCTGTGGGCTGAAAAGGTTCAGAACTGCTCGGTTGGAAGGGACCTACAAAGGTTTCACAGAAATCATACCTGAAATTGTAAATCTTCTTGAGCAGGGTGTGTGTATGATTGCATATGTGTGTGTGTGTGTAAATAATATATATATATATATATATATAAATGTCTGCTGTGAGGATAGATGACTCTTGTCTCCTGTAGTGGTCCTGTAGCAAGGCCCTGGATCATCTCCTGCCTTAAAGGCCAGTGCTTTCCTGACTTACCGGGGGCTTATTGAGCAGTTATAGCCTCAGCTCATTTTACACCAACAAAATGATCCATGTTTGCAGTTGGGGAGTGTGGTGTCAGTTCCTTGTGGCTCTGATGTGAATGATTGGTACTGGCCTTTTGTGCTGGGGATGAATTTGATTCATTTGTTGGCTTACCGCTTTGCAAACCAACAGGCAACATGACATGGTCCTGGGCTAACTGCTGTAGCTGTCCCTGCTTGATCATGGGTTGCACCAGGTGGCCTTCAGCAGTCCCTACCAGCCTCAACCATCCTGTGATTTTGTGAAAAGCATTGTCCCTAGAGCAGGTTTGCTTTTCCATGTGGTGCCAGCAGCAGGGGAGGACAGGCTATGCCCCATGCCTTTGGAAGCGTCCTGCTTTGGAGCAACCACGGGAAACAATCAAATGTCCTAGCAGCAGGTCGGTTTGAAAATGCCATCACCAAAAAGTACAGTGAATTTGTTTAACTCGGTCTTTCTGGGGAAACTCTGCCAGGGTGTAAGCAGCCTGGGACAGCTTGTCTAGGTGTGCATCCCTGTGGCCCAGAGAGCTGGCAGCTTTATCTCAGCAGGGAGCAGGCCCTGCTCTTCCCGGGGGCCCTCATGTCTGTTGTTGGGGATTGAACTGTGAACAGCCAAGGGACACCACAGGGTGCAAGGGGGACATGGAGACCCCTTTGCAGACCCCTTGTGTCCCACTGTGTTCACAGGTGACGAAACAATAGGTTGAATTGGGTGCAAGATCTCCATTGCTGATGCTGGCCCAGCTGCTGGCTCCTGGGCCTGCTTTGGCATGGAGAGGGCTTGTGTGGTCCTTGGTCCAGCAGGGCCAAGCTCCCTTCAACCAGGGTGAAGCTGTGAAATCTGTTGGCTTCAAACAGCCTTGTCTTAGGTCTTTGATGTCTCCTGCAGGTTCAGCTTCTGAGCCAACCTTCGGTGGCTCAGCAAGGTCCCCGAGGACCCTGACGTATTTAATAAACCCATCTAACACTCTTGAATCTTTCAGCAGGAGAGGCCACCTACAGGTCTGTACCCAATCCTCATCTAGATGCTGAACTTTCTTTTGGCAATGAATGTGATCACCAGGATCCCAGGAGGCTTTTTTTCTCTCCTCCAAACAAATCAAAATTCCCATGTAATGATGAATCTATCTTGCTAATTACAGCTCTGGGGAAAGGTTTGCCCTGTCTGCCAACAGCTCATCCAAATTGCTGGGGCACAGATCAGATTTTTTGCTGCTGCAGATCTGTTTGATCCTAGGAGAACTTCTATGCTTTATTATTATAATAGCACTGGCATTCTCAGTTAATTCATATGTTTGTCTCCATGTGTGTCACTTACAGGCCTGAGACTTCAGTGCTCAGAAGCTTGGGCTGCATGAGGCTGCTAATGGATAGGTGATGGGGGAAGCAGTCTCACTTTTCTGGGGAGAAAATTATTGAACCTGAAAATAAAGTTGAAAATGAATGACGTTCTGCGGTTTGGAACACTCTATTAATACTTAAAATAGAGTTCCTATCTCCTAAAATTACTGAATCATGCTATGTATTAAGTCATTTTGCTGCAGGCTTATCTTTGCTCTAACTAGGACAGAAGAGAATGACTGCGACTGCGTTATGCCATTTTATTTTTCTAAGTAAAAATAGCAAAGTTGTCATCTACCTATAAGTAGTACAGATACCCCCTTAAAAAATACTTTGCCCCTGCAGGATGCCTTATAATAGGATCAGAAAGGTCTTGCAGCTAGCACCATGATGTGTGCAGGATACCTGCAGAATACAGCACTGATGCCTAGAGGTGATGGAGACATCTCCGACTCCAATTCCTCCTTCTCTGGCTTGCTGCCGGGACTTTTAAGTCAAAGCTTCTGCCAGGGCTTGTGAGAAAAAATCTCAAATAATTTTCTTCAGACAGGATCTTCTGTGAAGCTATTTTATTCGCAATTGCAATGGCAGGTGTCCTGTCAATCAGGAGCGCATTTTAGTAAACAAATCATAACCTCTTATTCCCTATTACCCAATGTGTGATCACCTCCCCTGTTTCCTCGTTGGCTGAGTACTACAGGTTCACAAACTACTCAACGCTCCTCTATACCAGATATGTACAACTTTTCTTTCTTTTTTTTTTCTCTCTCTCTTTTTTTTTTTTTTTTAACCCTTTAATTTCTCCTTTCTTATGTTTTGAGAACTTGTGGTCTCACACTGCTCATCCTCTTTTCCTCAAGCTTCTACCTTATTTTGGAACAGTGAGGCCTTCTACTGTCCACTTATCTACTTAGCATTTCTCCTTATTATGACTACACAACTACCTTGGAATAAAGAAAAATAATTCTCTACTGCAAAAACACAACTTTGTTTCTCACAGGGCTCAAGTCAGCAGAAGGTCAAATGCAAGCAAACGTGAGAGAAACGTCTCAGGAGATGCTCTAGCTTTGTGCTGTCTTTACTGGGCTCTGTCTAAAAAGCACAGAGCCCTGAAAGGATGAATTTGCCATAGATTTGCAAGCTTGACTGGACTTACAATTTTAATTGCCTAGAAAGTTGTTTTGCATCCTGCATAGCAGAGACAGCCCTGCCCTTGCCGTGAAGAGTGCTGCAGAGCATTGCCCACTGCTGATGAAACCCAGGGGTCTAACATCAGTTTGTATGAAGCTGGAAGGGATGTTTGCATGCATAATACCATATACGTGTTCCTTTCTTCCATGCCTGCTTTTCCTGCTCTGTAATAGGTACCCTGACAAATGTCCCTGGAGGAGATGCTCTGACTAAAGAGTTCTGTATCTGTGAAATGCAAAAAACCACCCAACCCCATAACCCTGTAGTCTAAAAGTGTCAGACACCCTCCCTGGGGGATTCACATCATCCAATTCTTTCAGGAGCTTTAAGAGACAGATTGTAAATATATAAATTCATAGAAAAAGATTTTATTTTTCTGATCACTAAGCTGATTAAAACTTCTATCCTGAGATAATGAAGAGCAAAGAACAACCCAGAGGTGTTAATGAATAGCTTGGAGTTAATTAAATTGATGGCATCACTGAACACAGGTCACCTCTTCCAGATATGATGCTGTCTGCCTGTGGTTCGCTGTAAATGTGGTGAATAAAAGGCTGCTGGTCTGATTTCTGTTTGGTTTAGGGTCTTTCTCCTCTATCAAAGGTCATTTTGATAAACGAGAGCTTGAGGCTGAAGGAGAGGAACGGAGCTGCTGAGCATGGCAATACGGATGCCTGTGCCCCAGAATCCTTCTGCACAGCAGAGCCCTGAGAGCGTTCAATTGCAGATATCAAAGTTACAGGCCCTGGTGCGGTCTGCTCTTGGCTTTACCGATGGTGTAATCCAAACAACTTGTGCAAGTAGAAGCAGGAGATCCAACATCAGGCATGCTGTGAACGCTACGTGGGCTGTGCTGCTCCAATGCAGCAAAGAGTAAGTACAGAGGCAGCAGTAATATTCTCAGAGATGTGTGTTTTGTGGTTGTCTAAGACTTGCACGTGGTGATGTCTCTGGATCAGGTTGCAGACCACCCTCATCCATGTTGTAGCTGTAGTGGTAAAGAAGGGCTGACCTGTGACGTTCCTTAAAGACAGAGATGAGGTGGCTGGATTTTAGGAGGATGGAAGAAGAAATGGGTGGAAAGATGCAAATAAATTGGTGTGACGTTCTTAAAATGGTATGTAAGGGAGATGGCATTGGAGCTTTTGAACAGATTTGCCTTGAAAGTATAAAGAAAGGCAGCAAGGAGGTTATCAAAATGGAGCGGATGTTCTCCAGGCTGAACAGCAGTGGAGATGCTCAAAGCATGAGGCTCTGTGGGTATGAAACACCCTTCTGAACGTGGGACTGAAGATGCCAGAGGGATTCATGAACAATATTTTGCCACAGCGATTTTGTTTTCTCATAGTCTCCACAGACTTTGGCTGAGAACATTTTTAATATTTGCTTTTTTTTTACTGTCAATATTTAACTTGCCAGTGTGATTTTGTAAACTGGCCACCCTGGACTCAAGTTGACATTTTCATCAGACCATTCCGATGGCAAACTAATGGGCACTAAAACCCCAAACACATATATAATGCATAGTCATATTACACCAATTTATGTCCTTAAAACCTATTAAAACATTTTAAGCGGAGAGGTTTAACATGGTTTGGATGTTGACTTTATGGACATGAACATTGACTGATACTGTGTGTTAGCAGCTTCTGGGTGGCATTGCACTTTTGAGAGTGGGAAGAGTAATGCAGAAAGGATTGGAGGGTTTAGTATTTGCCTGAAGAAAGAGTGATATTTAAGTGACTCTTCCCCATGGTTTTTAATCCCCATCCAATGCCTGCTGTCTACGAAGCTTTTGTTCTGACGCTGTAGTTGTTCTCTACAAACTATTCAAGAGCTTTATATGATGCCGGTGTTTCTGTAAGTCAGTTTTAATTATCTGCTTTGAAGAGGTGGAGAAGTCACTAAATTAAACTCTGGAGAGGCTGTTGCTAGTTTTACGTATCATTTGAGCATGACACTCACTTTTCCAAGAAGAGATCCATATCAGATGAAAATTTTAAGAGCAAAGCATTTCTTGTATTTTTGTATTTTCTCCATTAGGCACAATTTTTTCAACCTTTAGGAATTTGTTGCAGTTGCAAATCATACCGCCAACTTTCTAATATGATCGGAACAGATATTTCTACATTTTTAGCATTGGATATGTTTGGGACCCTGAGCTACTGCTGCAGATCTGTTGGTAACAGTGATACTATTGTATTTCCTTCCCCTGTGTACTGAGGTGAGGATGACAGTTTTCAGCACAGAGATTTTCTGATGTATATTGACCTACCTGAATGTCACATCTTGAGTGATGGTATGGGAAATAAGAGCCAGGAAGACAGCTCTGTTACCCCCCATTGACAGCTTGGGCTGAGCTACAGCAACAGCGAGCACACCCATACAGGGATGTCAGCCCGGGGAACTGGTCATTAAAATGCCCCCATGCAGGACCACCTGTCTGACATCAAGTATCTCAGATCTACCATTGTCACGGCCTCAGAGGAAAGCACACGGCTCTGGTTGCATCCAGAGTTTCAGGGCTTCCTAACAAGGCTAATGTTGAAAATAAATTGGTGTGGTTTTGGTGTGATGGACCTGCAGAACCAAGTCAAGAAGAAGGTGGATACATGACGGTCTTCAGTGTGGGCTCCTACGAGGACTAAGATCGTGGGGTCACTAACCGGTGGCAGGCAGGAGAGCAGGCAAGAACATCAAAATGGGTCTAAATCACGGTGCCAATCACAGCTGCTCTCTTTTTTGAATGCGAGGACCACATTGCAGGTGCAGGCACTGGGAGGTTATTGTCTTCATCAGCATGCAATGAATGTGGTGCTGTGTTTCTCCTGAAATTTCAGAAAGAGCTTCTGTAATTTTCCCTTTTATTTTCAGAAGGAGATTCAAAAATCCATCTTTAACCATTGCATCTGGAGCATCTGGAAGATGACATGGAATGGTGGGAAGGAAGTCCAGGCTGATGCTTGATGCTGGCACTGGCCCACTGCAGGCAGGGACTGATCCTGCATCTCTGTAAGAGGCAATACTTGGTATTTTCAGCTCTTCCCACTGAGGCACCAGGCAGCACTTCTTGACTTTTGCTTTGGGCTTGATGCAAGCCTGCACCTGTCACGAGCCATGAACCTGGGCTCATCTCTGCACTGGGGCAAAGTCAAAGAGTTCTATAGAGTTTTTTTTTGTGTGTGTGTGGTTTTAGTATTTTATATTGTTTATTGGCCAAGACATGTGCATGGCCTCTCCCTAGTTTTATGTTAAATGCCGTTTGGATGTTTTTAGTGTCCTCACTTTGGAAAGAAGCTCTGGGTGATGCAGCACGGTGCAGGTGTATTCGGTAGCCTGGCTTTAATCGTGTTTTCTTCCTCCCTGATGTTTTGCTATGGGAATTATGGCTGAAAAGGTGTTATAAGGGAAGTACAGTCTAGACAATTTGTGCCTATCAAATATTTCATTTCAGGATGTCACAAACGCTTCTTCTGAAATAAAATCACTTAAAGGTCTTCCTTTGATCGTATTTGATTTATTCCAGAGTAGGTTGAATTTCACTTCCACAGCCTTTCACATCAAATTCTGAAAACTAAAATGTTTTATACATCTGCACAGCTGGTTACAAAGGAAAAGATTCAGCTTTCGTGCCATGCTCCTCTTGCTGTGCATGTACCTCTTGCAGGGATGCTCCACAGGCTGTGCTTTTGTCAGTTCTTCCTTGGGATGAACGTAGACAGGAATTAAAAATGAATTATCTGTGTTCTACTGCTCAGATTTATCTAAAGATTTCACTCTCACTTAAGTTTGCAAACCAATCTGCAGTTCTGTGCAAGGAGCAAGATGGGAAAAAGATTAATGTCTGCACCAAACTCTTAATTTGCTATTTTCCCACTCCAGAGAGTGTACAGCTAAGTGGCACTTTATAGAGAAATGGAGTTAATCTATTTCACATAAAACAAAATGGAACAGAAAATTGTTGAGTCAGTTTCATCTACAAAAGGGGAAAAATGCACGCACTAATATCAAAGTGTTTATTTACATAGGTAAATATGATCACCCCTGAAAGAATCATCATAATGTTTTTTTAAAAATTCAGGTTGCGGTGTCATCCCGTTTCCTTCCTGATGCAAATAAGTAATTTAAAGCTGGAGCTGTCACTCTGTTTGAATGACATTCTTTGGATAAATAGTTTATATGTTGAAAAAATGCAATTGAAATGGCAATTGTTTTTAATTATTATTTTAATTGCTTAACTGACTATTTGCTGATTTCATCTGAACAGTGTTTCCATTGTTGAAGCACTTTGCCTACATTTAAAGTTGGAAAGTAAAAAATAATTTTAAAACTTAGGACAAAATAAGTGTTCCAGTCCCAAGCTCATCGAGGTTATGTTCTTCACTTCACCAGCAGAACCAAACTCTCCTCTCCATCAGTGACACAAGATGTGAAATGTCAGAGGCTGTGGCACCCAATGCCTTCAATGCTGGCCGCTGCTCCGGGGTGAGTCCTGCCAGGTCTGGAGGCATGAGCACATGTTCCCATATGGATCCACAGAAGCTGTTTTCACGATCTCTCAAGGGAAGGGAAGCTGCATTAAATTGGTGGGGGCAGATTTCTTCTTCTCCTAGTTCTTTTTGTTGAGATGCCACCATGGGAACATCCTTGTGGAAAGGCAGGGACAGCTGGCTGGGGCCACTGCCCCATCCCCTGGCACCCCTGTGGTACCCACGCCAGGTTCTGCTGGTGGCAGCTGATCTGGGATTCAAAGGGGTAAAGGGAGACTGTAACAAGCTATGTCAAAAGGTTTTTCTGCAATAGAGATGTAAAATTCAAAAAGGTTTTAACTCTACGTAATCCCTTAATTTTCTTGTCTTGCTGAGCAGCAGTGCAGTGGCTGTGTGTCATCTGGCTGATCCCTGGAACAACGATGCTTCTGAATAAGATATAAAGAGAGAATCACAAAAGGGTGAGGTTGGCACGGCCCTCTGGAGGCCATCTGATCCAACCCTCCTGCTCAAGCAGGGATGCCCAGAGCAGGGTGCCCAGGATCACATCCAGGCGGCTTTTGAAGATCTCCAGGAAGGGAGGATCTGCAGCCTCCCTGGGCAACTTGTGACAGTGCTCTGTCACCCCTACAGTACAGAACCTCCTGTGTTCCAGTTTGTGCCCGCTGCCTCTTGTCCTGGCACTGGAAAGAGCCTGGCTCCATCCTCATCGCAGCCTACCAAGACCTGGATGAAAGTAGAAGGACAGAAGCGAAGGGCTTTTCTAATTATAGCAGTTTCTACCAGTCTTTTAGGACCAACTCGTTCATCAGTCTCACCTTTGTATCAGTTTTAAACATGGCATCATGGTTGTCAAATAATTCTTTTTATTTCAGAGGGAAAGAGCGGGGATCCATATCATCACACTGAAATTAATGAGTGTTTATTCCCAAATTGTACTGACTGCAAGACTGCTGAAATGTGGCAAAGCCAGGGTGATACCTGCAATAGTAGGTCTGCCAGAGCAACCCAGGTTATACAATACGTAACAATAACGGAGACCAAAAGGTCTTCTCTTCCAATGCACCAGATCAGTTCCTAATATAACCTGCAAATTCTTGTGGTTTCAAACACAGCACTGGGTTCACTGCTAGCAATTCCAACTGTGTGTGCATGGTATGGTTAGAAATGGCTATTTTACAGAGCGCAAGCATATGTATGATGACACACTAAATGCACCAGGGCCTTTCTTTCCGACAAGCCTTTGGTTAAACAGTTGCTGTGAACGTGCCCTGCTCACATGCTGCTGACACTAAGGATTTGGTGAAGTGAGGAAGAGGACACAGCAGTCTGATGTTTCCAAAGACTGGAGAAAAAAAATCACCTACCTGTCCCTGAGCGCTGGTTGTAGGAGGCTTTTATCACACTGCCAGCCAAGATGAGAGTTTTACCCCTGCTGTGTACTTGAGCCATGGTAAAACAACAGAACTGTTGTTAAACCTGGTGCTGCAGTGAGCATAAATACAAAGGGCAGCTTCAGCAGCACTAACCTGGATTTACAGGGACTTTGCAGACTGGATTTATTCAGGCAACTGCTTGCAAAACTCAGGGCTGAATTTATCTCCATGTCATAAATCCACTGGAGTTTTTAAAACTGCAGGGCAGCAGGTAACAGTGCTCCATCCCGGCATGTCACCTCTGCTCTGATGAGGAGATGACTGTTGGCTTTTCTGGTTTTGGAGGCAGAGAGGCTGCAGTCACCCCGGGTAGGCAATGAGTGAAGGTTTCCCAAGGTTTCTCCTATGGATTTTGCTTCACCAGAACACCCTGGGGATAAATTAAATTAACACAGGTTAGATAAGAGTGTTCAAGAACACTCTTATTGTTAGGTAAGATGTCTTCTAGGACCAGCTCAAGAGGTAATGAAGTACAAGGGGAATGCTCTGGCATCCTGGGAACTGCCATCAGGAAAAAAAAAAAAAAAAACATAGTTGGATCTTTCTTGTAGACAAATTGGTTTGGGAATTTGTGTGACCTGGCATTTCCCACATTTTGTAGAAACACCTTAGCAGATATTGAGTGTCAAAACTTTATCACGGCTTCAATTTCTGTACAGGTGCTTTACGAGAAATGCCTAGGGTTTTTGGAAATAAATTTCACTGTGGATTCCTAACTGGCTTTATCCAGCTTCTGACATGCAGATCTTTGGCTCCTGATGATGCCCGTCAAGGTTCAGGACAGCGTGTTGGTTGGAGCTCTGGGCAAGGTTCTGATGCTGCAGCTGAGGTTTCGGTGGCCGTGGTGGAGCCGGATCTGTGTGAATTGAGGTGGGGGCCCTGCTGCTGAGATCGGGGCTGAGACAGCCCAGCCACTCTCTGCTGGTTAATGCCCCTTTCCTCTGCTTGGAAAGGAAGGTAATTAAACGACAAAGGATTTTTGTTATCCTTTGCTAAAAAAGCAGCAAGCTTTTTCCCTCACAATTTATGCTGTGTTTGTGTGGAAACATAACGACAGTTAAATGAGCTTTGTTAAATCTTTCATCAAACACGCTAACTGTGAAGAAGGCAGAGGAGGTAAAAGGCAGTCTAGTGTTTTCCCCGCAGACTTTCTCGCAGAGGCTGCTACCAGTACTGAGGTCTGCAAATCCGTGGTTCCTACATGCAGTTGCTCATTTTTGCACACACAATTTCTTCTGTGGCTGTTTTGAGAGAGAAATTGCATAGATCCTGAATTTCTATTCCATCTGAAGTCATTTTCTCCCATTCCCAAGTGAGAGAAGAATTGGGTGTAAATGTGACTGTTTCTAAATCTACTCTTTTTTTCATGAAGGATCGACTAATTATTTTAGAAGGATCTGTACAGAGAAGAAGATGCAGGCTTGGGGAGACAGCTGTGAAGTTCTTAGATCATGCCAGCTTCTGGGTACAGGATGTCTGATAAACTACTCCTGGATATGAAACCCTGTCTGAGAACAATCCAGGTCTGTATTTGACTGAAATTTTGGAAAAAGTGAGGTCAATATGCACTCAAATGCTGAGGTAATGTAAGTTATATTACAGGTGACTCACAGCTGCATTTCCAATTTCAATGATTATTGTAGAGCTGCTTTGGCTTCAGTCTTGCACTCATTAAGTTTTAGCGTGCCTCAACTTCTTGTTAGTATTTTTTTTTTTTAAACTGATATCGAAGTTCAAACTGAAAAAAAACCCAACCCATGGCTAACAGCCTACACAATACACAAAACAAATATAAATGTCTTAAAAATTAAGATAAAGGTGAATCTGTAACTGACTCAAAACTTCTGTCCCTCTCTCTTTTCCTCTTCCATCTTTATATTCTTAAGTGCCTATTTTATCTGGCTTCCAAGTCTCTAACGCAGTGGATTTTTGCTGCTTGAAAGGAAGCAATTCCTCTGCAGGCCAACAAATGGGCTTCCAGGTAAGGGAGAAAAACATTTGGCGCCTGTGCTGCTGCCCCGAGGAGATCGGTTGTGTCTGCATCAGTGCTGGCAGAGTGCTGCTGCATTCAGTAACTTGACATCTCCACTTTGGCTCCTGGTAGTTCAGAAGAGCAAATATTATTGCTAACTTCATTTTGTGCAGGGCAGCTGACACGAAGCAGCAAGGCTTTTTGTGCGCCTTCCTGGTTAGTAAGGGCTACAATTCACGCAACATGTGTTTGGTGTGGAATGACAAGTTAATGGAAGCGAATTTCCTCCCATTTACAAATCAAACCCTCCAAATAAACAATGAGTCGAATCGCAGGAGGCTTTAAATGTTTCCTCTCTCCTGTGCTCTCTCCTTTCCTGGATGGTGGGTGCTTTGTGGCAGCAGCTACATTTTGCCAGCTCTCTCTGATAGTCCAGACAGTGCTCAGTAGGCTGCTGGCTTTGACATCTAGAAGAATATTATAAAAGGAGCATAGAAATGGCTTTTATAAAAAAGGAATCACCTCCTTTTCCCCCTGCCTTACATGGTTACACGCAATGTTTCCTGCATTTTTCAGCAGGGACAAGATGCTGCTGCAGAGAGCGCAGGGACCCATCGCAGGTCACAGCTACAGACCCAAGCCCAGGAGGCCTGAGCCAGTTTACAGTTCCTCTATTAAGGGTGAATGTACTGGGGTCAGACTCCTTTGGGTTTGGTACTCCTTTGGTTTAGGGTTCTGCAAAGCAGAGGGCACTCTGCCCCACACACCTGCGGTCCATGGAGCAAGGCCCAGGCTGACTGTCCCCTAGCTGGCATCTCTGAGGGCTTTAGCTGTGACCAGCTGTGGGGATGTGCTGATGCTTCTGGTGTTTCTGCTTCATATTGCTTGGTTTCATGGTTCAGTATGCAGTTGTGGGATGTCCCGTATAGGCTGCTTACTGAAACATACCCTAAATTTGTTTAGGTTTTTAAGCTTTTGAGGACAGGAGCTCTCTCCTCTGCACAGGGCTGAATGAGGACTGAGACTGTGGGACTCAAATTTTGTGTGTGCTCCTCAAGTAGCAATCATTCTTGCTAAAACACTCACAAGCACCCAGCAGTTGATCAGGCCATTCAGAGAGATATATAATATCCGTGTTTGGGCAACAGCACCATCACCTTTCTTAGGAAGAGCCTGGAGTGACCAGGGAAAGGTGTGACACGGTGCCAGGAGGTACATACCATGGCACAAGGCCGATGGCACCCACAGAGATGACCCAGCCAAGTGCGTGCACCAGCTCTGCCATCTCCTCCCTGCCCTGATATGGACAGGGAGCTCAGAGAGCCAGAGGAACCACAGCCCTGGCCTTGAGCGCTCTGGAGCTGCACCTGAAATGCATGAAAATAAACTTTTGCCAGAGGCACAAGGAACATTCTCATGGCTGTGGCACTGAAATAATGAGAGACTTCCTCAAATTTAGCTGCCTGTTTATTGTTGACTTAAGCTGGTCTGAACACATGATGAACAGGGGTGTTGACACACCAGCCTCCTTGGCAGAAGCTCCGTATCAGAGTTTGATTTTAGGTTTGTACCTGGCCTGCCATTTGACACTTGCTGTAAAATCTCCACCACATAATGAACTCAGTGGGCTGCCAATCAAAAGGAAGTCAGGAACTGAAAAATAGCCATTGCAAGGGGAAAACCTGAGTACCACTGGCAGAAAAAAGGTGGGAGTTTGCATTATATCTCCTTCCTCTTCTCCATATTATGCCTGAATTATTTGCAATAATTGCAAACTGATCTCTTAGGAATGATTTGGACAATATGTGGGAATATTAAAAACTGCAAACCACCCAGAAGTAGAGTGCAGATAAGCCCCTGGAGTTATTCCCTGATCTCTCAGCTGTTAGGTGCTTTTATTCCACAAGTAGATAGGTTTCTCTTCAGCCAAAGCATACCAGAGAGCATCTCATGGAGCAGAGATCTGCTCGCTGGGGTTCCTTTGCCTCACAAGAAAGTCAAATGAGGGGCAGGGAAGTGGGACCTGGCAGGGCTTTATCACCTCTACAGGGAGTTGTTTTATGGGCTCTGAATTACAGTGTTTAGGGGACTAGGCATTTCAGGGATTGCAATACCTATGTTAGAAGCTGAAGACAGACTGTCTGGATCTGGCCATTGTTGTATTTTGGTTTCTGGTTTGCAGTGATATTAGGGCAGCAAGAAGAGAGATTGCTACCTATTACTCACTCCGGTAGCCCCTTGCTTGCATGCAGCTTTGAAGCCATATGAAGACATCACCATTCTGCTCTCATTCTGGTTTGAGACATCAAGGAAGAAAATTAAATAAGGAGATGATACAAAAACTGCTTTGCAAATTATCCCACAGGTATTATGAAGGAGAAGCCCTGCAGATAAAATACACAGAGTAATTTCAAATCCATTAGCAGTGAATGTGCATAGAAGTCCCTTGTCTGTTATGGAAATTTGTGGGCATGTGTCCATAAATTGATAAAAGACAGCAAGCAATGCTAACGAAGCTGAGACTTGAACAGCAACGGGGGAGCTTGCAAGGCTCTGATGCTAAATGCTCTCTGTAAGTACACAGAAACAAATATTAAGGCTGGGAAAATCAGAATTAATGGCAATCCAACTTAATACGAAGTGTTTTTTTTCACAGGTGCTTATGGAAGGAATTAATCTGTAAGATGCGGAACTCAGGAGAAAGAAGGAAAATCATTATGTATTACTGGGGCCTCGGCCTGACTCACACCAAAATCAAAAGCATTTAAAGGTGTAACTGTCTTTCCCTTATCAAGCCTATACCATGGGGTAGGGGCTGAACACATGAAGAAGCATGTTGTGTTATAGATGAAATAACTACCTGGTTGTGCAAAAGATGAGAAGGTAGGAAAATAATTCTATGGGCAATGTTAACTTTAAAGTAACTTATTTCTAGAAAAGTGGGTTCAGGAGCATTGGAGGAGGGCAATAAGATGAATTTTGGAAAGGAGAATAAAAAAAATTACTGCGGGTAATGCTGTTTGAGGTTTTAAAGCACAAAGCACTCCCTCATTCATATGACCAGGCAGCTGAGGCTTGGAAGCTTGCCTAGACATGCGATTGTATTATGGGCACTGCTGAGAAAATTCTGTATAAATATGTTTCTGTTGAGGTTAAAAAAAGGCAAAATAGGTGGCTGCTGACATATGAACATAAAAATGTCACCCACAGGAATTCAGGTTCAATTTTAATAAATAAACATGTTGTAAATTAAATAAACCAACAGAGCATATCTATATGGGATTCCAAGAAGTGCAGTTGATAAAAAAATTCTTTCCCTTTTCTAATACAACAAAGCCAAGTAAGAAAGCAAACTGACTTTGTCATGCTTTTAACTATAGTTGTGTAGGCACGAGAGTTTGAAAGGTTATACAGAATTTTATCACATAAAGCAAACAAAACATCTTTGGCTGAGCTGCATGGGAAGCTATAAGGATGCAAGTAAGAAGAAGAAATTTATTTGATTCAAATAGGAGGAATCTGGCTGCATAAAATCCAGTCTCTTTGTACTGTGAGAAAGGGATGCATGTGAAGCAGGGACATCTCATTGTGTAATTTCAAAACATTGAAGTACTCAGTAGAGGCAGTAGGGTCCAGATAAAAGCTTTTGCAAGCTACATTTGATTTTATTCAGTAAAACAGGTGGAGGCTATGATTGCAGCTTTACAGGCAGACAGCCCGATCACACTGCAGGGTGATCGGTCTGGTGCATACTCACATGATGTCCTCCTCATCTGATGGTAAAATCAAACACTGTAGAGCTCTTGGGTAGTACCAGATAATACGGTATAGGGAGACTGCATTTTTAGGAAGGCTAATGTGGTCTGATGTTTTAAGCTTGGCAGAATTAGGTGAACAGGAACCTTGATGGAATTATGTGAACAGGAGCTACCCCTTCATGGTGTTAGCTATTAGATACATCTTCTTATGCTAGTAAATGTAATATGGGATCACAAGACCAGGAAATATCATCGGGTCTTTCATTCCCCTCTCTCTTCTGGGCCATGGCCACAAATGTTACACCCAAACCTGCCTGGAGAGCTCACGGTGTTCCTCTGGTAGGTGTCTACCCGTGCATCTGCTCTCTGGAAGGGTGTCGAGCCAAACTTGTAAAACGCTTCGTTATCTCCTGTTGACGAAGATGCTCCAGGTGACTAATTCACTTGTGGATATTTAGTCTGAAGCCATCTGGAGTCAGGAGAGAGGAACTGTCAGCCACACTGGGTGGATCTGTCAGCCGGTTGGATCTGTCATCAGTCGTGACCTAGCAACTTGTTTGAGTTACAAAGCAACTGCCCTCTCAGTCGAAAGAGGAGAGAAAACAGACAAAGAAAGACAGGAATTTCCACTGCAAGCTCAAGTTCCTCCTCTTACATGAGAACGTGGCATGTCCTCTTACATGAGCATAGTGGCTTGTGGCTGTCTTTATTCTGCACTTTTTTGTTAGGTTTGTGGGTAAGAGGGGAAGTGGATTGTGTTAAGATGGTGGTAAGCTGGTGAGATAAGTGAAGGGAAATGAAAGAGAGCCTTTGTTTCTGCAAAAATGACATTCTGGAGACTAATACCGTGTGTACTTTCAGCAGAATTACTAATGTTCCTGTTGTAAAGGCAGTCACCTAATGGGTGGGTCTGGGTGAGAGAAAATGCCAGCGTTGTAGGAGTTAGAGTATGGCCTACAGAGATAACAGATCTTCATCTTGTTTGTTTCTTGGTGCTTAAGCACAGCAAGTGAGGGGGAAAAAAATCCAGCAAACCAGAGCATTGAAGGCAGTCATGTCAGGAAGTCAGAAATCTGCCCTGAGCAGCAAGCATCATGACTGCGTAGCACCCTTGTCTGTGGGTGCTCAGCACCCAGGTCTGCAAGGTGCTGAGCAACCATGGTCTCCCTGTGTGCTATAGATGTCTCTGAGAAGAATGTGTTGTATCAATGTGCTCCAACGTGGTGCTCCTGTGGTGGGATAGGTGCTGCTGTGGGTGCTGGGGAGTGGGGCCATAGAGGGGGGCAGGACCATGGTGGTCTCTCTGACCATGGTCTTCCACTCCAGATACAACTCAGATCCTACGATTATAAGATAGATACCTGAGCCTCTCTTTGCTGTGCATTTGAAAATATAGGAGACATCTTCCCTTGTGGTAAGGCAGTGCTGGTGCTAATGAAAGGGGGTCCCTTTCCTATAGTCCTTTTGCTGCTGGAAGACTTCTCTAAGAAGTCTGAACTGCTGGAGAAGACAAAGATAATAATCGGTTAATCATACATTTTAAAAACATTGCTTTAAAAGCTTCTGCTGGTTTGCTGCTGGAAGCACCAGAACCTTCCCCCCTCAGAAACTGATAGTGAAGCAAGAAGGGTTCAGAGAGGGTGACTCTGATGATCTAAAGGGTGGGAAATAGCTAGGAACAACAAAGCTTTGTGACTTTCTAAAGACAAAAAAGATATAATGGAGGACATGGTAGAGGTCTATAAAACCCAGAGTGTTTACATTCACTGCACTTTCTGAAGCAGGGACTGCAGGCCACCGAATTTCACTGAAGAGCAGTGTAAAAAAATGTTTGGTTTATTACACCAGGTTTAGGTAAGCTGTGGAGTAGGTAGCAATGGGGAGCTGTAGTTGTTCAAGGTGCTGGGGTGTAGTTGTTTGGTTTTCTTTCTCTCCCCTTCCAATTCAGTTCTACAGACCAAGAAAAAACAACTCCTGGGGTTCTTGCACTCCTTTCCCAGCTTTCTTTTGCCATAGTTGTTTCTATCTCTGCTTTTCTTCCTTTCAGGTAGCTTTCTCTGGAAGGCTTGGACCTCCAGGAGGCCTCATGCCTGAATGACTTCTGGTCCAGACGTTTCCTGGACAGGGTGGCACTGACTGTGGTGGGGCAGAGACAGAGGCCACAGCCTCCCTGGTGTGCTGTAGACCCCATGCCAGTTTTAATTAGGCAATGTAAGATGCTATCTGTGTGCCTCAGGGGATTCCAGTTCAGAAAGCAGAGAGAAAAGGGCCATCAAACTTTTATGGCACATTGTAGTTAATTTACATAAGAACTCTTCTTCCATTTCAGTGCATGGAAAATATTTTTACAGTAGCTGTACATGAAATCTATTCCAATCCTTTTGCATCAATAACCCTGTTTTCAGGATTGAATTTATGCATGAAAACCCAGTGACTTTCTCTAAGAAGTGTGAACTGCTGGAGAAGCCAAAGATAATAATCTGTTAATTATAAATCTGAAGAGCGTTGCTTTAAAAACCTCGTGCTTATAAGAATCTTGTCCTCTGTGCTCTGAAATGGAGTAGTTTTAGCCTGAATCTGTTCTGGTATATCAACAGTATGCGATCCTTTGCTAAGCAGCGACAGCTGAACTAGTTCATCTGTTTAACACTGCAGTTATGTATCTTATGAAAGATGCTTCTACAGAGAGAAACAGTGAACAGGTGTTTCCTCTTCATCTTTGCTGTCCCACTAAAGATTTACAAGCTTTTAATGAGTCTCACCCACTTGTCTTTTCCAAGGATCAGTGTCCTAATTTTTGTACCCATTACTTGTCTGGAAACTGTTCCATGTCCTTGGTCACCTCAGTCACCCTCCTACGTACCCTGCCATTTTCTACTGCCTTCTTCTGGGAGGACTGTACAGAATATTAAACTGCACAGAATATTAAAAACAGGTCTCTAGAGGGGCATATTACTTCTCACATAACATACAAGTGATGGATACGTGGTCCACCAAAGAGGCCTTAAGGCATGACCACAGCATAAATAAAATGCTCTCATGATAAAATCCCCAAGTGGATTTTCACTATAAGCCACTCCTTTTGTCATTCTTTCCCCTTTCCTTCTAGACTGTATGAAAACCTCTGCCAGCTTTGTGTCTGCCTGTGGGGGTCCCTCACTGTCTGTTTTCTCATTTCTGTCCACCAACGTGCTTTTCCCAGACCCTTGGAAGCACGATGACACTGTTCAAACTAATTGTGATAACAATGTAATGAAAACTAGCCACACCTTTTGGCTACTTTCATCTACACTCTCTAATCACCTTGCAGTCAGGGGCTGAGAAAATATTAGTGGGTAAACACTGGTGAATCACAGCTATTTCTAGAAGCCACCTGCCCAGGAACCAGGAAAGTGCCCGGCTCACGTAACCCTCAGCCAGGAGCCATTCCCAATCAGCATTGTATCACTGGGGATGTGTTGCCCCACACAGACCTGTTTTTGCCTTTTTCCTCCACTGTAGACACACAACACCGTTTTTCATGTTTGGAGAGCTTATTTCTGTGGTTTTGGTTTATTAGTGTCAGTTAATACAAAATCCCACTGTTGGTTTCCAATAGACTCAATCATTATCACTTTGCAAAGTCTACTCAGCTCTGGTGAGGCTGCACCTCGAGTGCTGTGTCCAGCTTTGGGCCCCTCAGTACCAGAAGGACATCGAGGCCCTGGAGCGTGCCTGGAGAAGGGCAACGAAGCTGGTGAAGGGCCTGGAGCACAGGTCCTGTGAGGGGCGGCTGAGGACACTGGGGGTGTTTGGTCTGGAGAAGAGGAGGTTCAGGGCAGACCTCATTGCTCTCTGCAACTGCCTGAAAGGAAGCTGTGGAGAGCTGGGGGTCAGCCTCTTCTCACAGGTACCTAGTGATAGGCCTAGAGGGAATGGCCTCAGGTTGTGCCAGGGGAGGTTCAGGTTGGAAATGAGGAGACATTTCTTCACAGAAAGAGCAGTCAGGCATTGGGACGGGTTGCCCAGGGAGGTGGTGGAGTCACCGTCCCTGGGGGTGTTCAAGGAAAAGTTGGACGTGGTGCTTAGGGACATGGTTTAGTGGGTGATATTGGTGGTAGGGGGATGGTTGGACCAGGTGATCTTGGAGGTCTTTCCCAACCTTAATGATTCTGTGATTCTGTGATTCTATGATTTATGTATAAAAATATCTTGCAATTTCTGTGAATATTAACTGTAAGGTGCTGTCAGAGAGCCTGACATCAACAAGCTGCAGCCACCCCTTTTCAGCCCACAGTTAGTATGGCGCAGCCTCCCGTGCCCTTGGGGCTTTCAGGTGGATCAGCCAGGCCTCGCTGAGCTCCTGGCCAACTTCCCCCAGGGCACTGCAATGTCCCTCATTGAATTTTTATTTTTTTCACTTCTGAACTTAAGCAAACCAAATCAAATTGCTGTTACAGAAACTCTGAGCATGCATTTCTGCACAGAGATTAATGTGGCTTATTTGCCCGCTTTAAAATTTAATTCAGATTAGATCCTCTGGGTCCCTTTGTGCAGTAATACCTTCAGTGGCCTCCCACAGAGCCGGAGACTGGCCTCTTCCATGGAATTAGAGAAATAAAAACACCTTAGGTGAACTTAATGTCACATAATCTCATAAAGCCCCTTCCTTGTCCATGGAGAGCAGTGTAGCACAGCTCTGCTCGCCTCCTTTGGCCTGGTACATTAGGAAGTGCTCTGGTGTGGTGAGCTGAGGGCAGCTGGACCCTGCTGGATGTCAGGCACCATGTGAGGTGATTCTTCCTCCTGAAGATAGATCAGTGTCCTAGATGTGAAAGAAACGGCATCAGCTTTCAAAGTAATGATCCGTGGTGGTTATAATACCCACTGAGCTAGCTGAGCTCCAGATAAAAAGCAGAGTGAAAGAGCTCAGGGCTGTGAGAGGCAAACTCCCTTGAATGTGGGAGCTGGACTGACTGAACTTCATCCAGAACAGCTTGGAATAACTTTCCAAAAGATTGACTTTCTCTCCTCCGTTTTATTTGAAACAATTTTCGGAACTCGGCCCTGAAACACTGCCTACAGAAAACTAGCGGATCATTCTCAGTTCCCCTAATCTGCTGCACAATGTGCAAGATGAGGCCACATATACACTGGTACCCAGTACCATTAGAGATACCAGGGTTCTCAGTCACCCACAGGGGCTGGCATGTGTAGCACGGGATCCATGGGGCAGGTACACATTTCTGGAGCAGTGAAGGGAGGTTACTCATGATGTCCCGAGGTACCACAGATGACATTCATTGCCCCCGCTGAGGCAGTTGAATTGCTTCCTTTGCACCCTTATTTATGAAACTGTCTCCAGTTGCTGTTCTATTGAGCACCCACCTACACATACCTAGAACCCTTTCTCAGCTACTTTGTCAGGATAAATCTGTCTTTGGGTGAAGGAAGGAAGAAATGACAGTCCTGGTACCTTCATGATTAGAGCTAAAACAAATAGTTAAGGCAGGCTTTTCACAAGGATCCAAGCCAACCTGATGGTTCCTTCTTTCCTCTTGCTCCCCACTGTGTGATGGCGCTACCTCCTTTCCTCCTGCCTCCAGACTCCCTCATTCATCCTACAAACCAGTTCCAAATTGCCCATTTGTTTCTGGTGGTTTAGTGAGTTAAAGTGGCTCAGAGCAGCGTTGCTATAGTTGGCATAACGTAAGCAGGAGGGACATGGCTGGGAGCAGAAGAGGGACTTGGTAAAGGCACCATTGCCTCTGTCCTTTTTCAGCAGCAGTAAGCTGTTAAATTGGCTCAGATTGCACTGTGAAACCCCACCAGTGAAAAATGTCTAGACTAGATGGTATGAATGTGTCCCTTTGTGTTTTCCTTAGCATATACAACAAGTGGCCAAGTGCTAAAACAGTCATGCAACCTAAAACACAACAATAAGGCATTCTAACAAATGTTGATGCTCTTTATTGTGTCCTTCTGACACAACCTGTTTTTAGCCAAGCTGGAGAGCAGTTTCTGTTTGAAAAGATCCAAATTAACCTTCATGATGTAAGACACTCTTCTCACCGGGGGATCAGGCTTTTCTTTTCTTTTCTTTTCTTTTCTTTTCTTTTCTTTTCTTTTCTTT